>NW_026280418.1:0-27192 GCF_023373465.1 Oncorhynchus keta
AGAGGAACTCTGCCTAGAAGGACAGCATCCAGGAGTCTCCTCTTCACTGTTGACGTTGAGACTGGACAGAGGAACTCTGCCTAGAAGGCCAGCATCCCGGAGTCTCCTCTTCACTGTTGAGACTGGACAGAGGAACTCTGCCTAGAAGGACAGCATCCAGGAGTCACCTCTTCACTGTTGACGTTGAGACTGGACAGAGGAACTCTGCCTAGAAGGACAGCATCCAGGAGTCACCTCTTCACTGTTGACGTTGAGACTGGACAGAGGAACTCTGCCTAGAAGACCAGCATCCCGGAGTCTCCTCTTCACTGTTGATGTTGAGACTGGACAGAGGAACTCTGCCTAGAAGGCCAGCATCCAGGAGTCTCCTCTTCACTGTTGACGTTGAGACTGGACAGAGGAACTCTGCCTAGAAGGCCAGCATCCCGGAGTCACCTCTTCACTGTTGATGTTGAGACTGGACAGAGGAACTCTGCCTAGAAGGCCAGCATCCCGGAGTCACCTCTTCACTGTTGATGTTGAGACTGGACAGAGGAACTCTGCCTAGAAGGCCAGCATCCCGGAGTCGCCTCTTCACTGTTGACGTTGAGACTGGACAGAGGAACTCTGCCTAGAAGGCCAGCATCCAGGAGTCTCCTCTTCACTGTTGACGTTGAGACTGGACAGAGGAACTCTGCCTAGAAGGCCAGCATCCCGGAGTCTCCTCTTCACTGTTGATGTTGAGACTGGACAGAGGAACTCTGCCTAGAAGGCCAGCATCCAGGAGTCTCCTCTTCACTGTTGACGTTGAGACTGGACAGAGGAACTCTGCCTAGAAGGCCAGCATCCCGGAGTCTCCTCTTCACTGTTGATGTTGAGACTGGACAGAGGAACTCTGCCTAGAAGGCCAGCATCCCGGAGTCTCCTCTTCACTGTTGATGTTGAGACTGGACAGAGGAACTCTGCCTAGAAGGCCAGCATCCCGGAGTCTCCTCTTCACTGTTGATGTTGAGACTGGACAGAGGAACTCTGCCTAGAAGGCCAGCATCCAGGAGTCTCCTCTTCACTGTTGACGTTGAGACTGGACAGAGGAACTCTGCCTAGAAGGCCAGCATCCAGGAGTCTCCTCTTCACTGTTGATGTTGAGACTGGACAGAGGAACTCTGCCTAGAAGGCCAGCATCCAGGAGTCTCCTCTTCACTGTTGACGTTGAGACTGGACAGAGGAACTCTGCCTAGAAGGCCAGCATCCCGGAGTCTCCTCTTCACTGTTGATGTTGAGACTGGACAGAGGAACTCTGCCTAGAAGGCCAGCATCCAGGAGTCTCCTCTTCACTGTTGACGTTGAGACTGGACAGAGGAACTCTGCCTAGAAGGCCAGCATCCCAGAGTCTCCTCTTCACTGTTGATGTTGAGACTGGACAGAGGAACTCTGCCTAGAAGGCCAGCATCCAGGAGTCTCCTCTTCACTGTTGACGTTGAGACTGGACAGAGGAACTCTGCCTAGAAGGCCAGCATCCAGGAGTCTCCTCTTCACTGTTGACGTTGAGACTGGACAGAGGAACTCTGCCTAGAAGGCCAGCATCCCGGAGTCTCCTCTTCACTGTTGACGTTGAGACTGGACAGAGGAACTCTGCCTAGAAGGCCAGCATCCTGGAGTCGCCTCTTCACTGTTGACGTTGAGACTGGACAGAGGAACTCTGCCTAGAAGGCCAGCATCCCGGAGTCTCCTCTTCACTGTTGAGACTGGACAGAGGAACTCTGCCTAGAAGGCCAGCATCCCGGAGTCGCCTCTTCACTGTTGACGTTGAGACTGGACAGAGGAACTCTGCCTAGAAGGCCAGCATCCAGGAGTCTCCTCTTCACTGTTGACGTTGAGACTGGACAGAGGAACTCTGCCTAGAAGGCCAGCATCCAGGAGTCTCCTCTTCACTGTTGACGTTGAGACTGGACAGAGGAACTCTGCCTAGAAGGCCAGCATCCAGGAGTCTCCTCTTCACTGTTGACGTTGAGACTGGACAGAGGAACTCTGCCTAGAAGGCCAGCATCCCAGAGTCTCCTCTTCACTGTTGATGTTGAGACTGGACAGAGAACTCTGCCTTAGAAGGCCAGCATCCAGGGAGTCTCCTCTTCACTGTTGATGTTGAGACTGGACAGAGGAACTCTGCCTAGAAGGTCAGCATCCAGGAGTCTCCTCTTCACTGTTGAGACTGGACAGAGGAACTCTGCCTAGAAGGCCAGCATCCTCGAGTCTCCTCTTCACTGTTGATGTTGAGACTGGACAGAGGAACTCTGCCTAGAAGGCCAGCATCCAGGAGTCTCCTCTTCACTGTTGATGTTGAGACTGGACAGAGGAACTCTGCCTAGAAGGCCAGCATCCAGGAGTCTCCTCTTCACTGAGAGACTGGACAGAGGAACTCTGCCTAGAAGGACAGCATCCAGGAGTCTCCTCTTCACTGTTGAGACTGGACAGAGAACTCTGCCTAGAAGGCCAGCATCCAGGAGTCTCCTCTTCACTGTTGAGACTGGACAGAGGAACTCTGCCTAGAAGGCCAGCATCCAGAGTCTCCTCTTCACTGTTGAGACTGGACAGAGGAACTCTGCCTAGAAGGCCAGCATCCAGGAGTCTCCTCTTCACTGTTGACGTTGAGACTGGACAGGAACTCTGCCTAGAAGGCCAGCATCCAGGAGTCTCCTCTTCACTGTTGACGTTGAGACTGGACAGAGGAACTCTGCCTAGAAGGCCAGCATCCCGGAGTCTCCTCTTCACTGTTGAGACTGGACAGAGGAACTCTGCCTAGAAGGGCCAGCATCCAGAGTCTCTCTTCACTGTTGAGACTGGACAGAGGAACTCCCCTAGAAGGCCAGCATCCAGGAGTCTCTCTTCACTGTTGAGACTGGACAGAGGAACTCTGCCTAGAAGGCCAGCATCCCGGAGTCTCCTCTTCACTGTTGACGCTGAGACTGGACAGAGGAACTCTGCCTAGAAGGCCAGCATCCAGGAGTCTCCTCTTCACTGTTGAGACTGGACAGAGGAACTCTGCCTAGAAGGCCAGCATCCAGGAGTCTCCTCTTCACTGTTGAGACTGGACAGAGGAACTCTGCCTAGAAGGACAGCATCCCGGAGTCTCCTCTTCACTGTTGACGTTGAGACTGGACAGAGGAACTCTGCCTAGAAGGCCAGCATCCTGGAGTCTCCTCTTCACTGTTGAGACTGGACAGAGGAACTCTGCCTAGAAGGCCAGCATCCAGGAGTCTCCTCTTCACTGTTGAGACTGGACAGAGGAACTCTGCCTAGAAGGCCAGCATCCAGGAGTCTCCTCTTCACTGTTGAGACTGGACAGAGGAACTCTGCCTAGAAGGCCAGCATCCAGGAGTCTCCTCTTCACTGTTGATGTTGAGACTGGACAGAGGAACTCTGCCTAGAAGGCCAGCATCCAGGAGTCTCCTCTTCACTGTTGACGTTGAGACTGGACAGAGGAACTCTGCCTAGAAGGCCAGCATCCCGGAGTCTCCTCTTCACTGTTGAGACTGGACAGAGGAACTCTGCCTAGAAGGACAGCATCCCGGAGTCTCCTCTTCACTGTTGACGTTGAGACTGGACAGAGGAACTCTGCCTAGAAGGCCAGCATCCCAGAGTCTGGACAGAGGAACTCTTCACTGTTGACGTTGAGACTGGACAGAGGAACTCTGCCTAGAAGGCCAGCATCCAGGAGTCTCTTCACTCTTGACGTTGAGACTGGACAGAGGAACTCTGCCTAGAAGGCCAGCATCCCAGAGTCTCCTCTTCACTGTTGATGCTGAGACTGGACAGAGGAACTCTGCCTAGAAGGCCAGCATCCCAGGGTCTCCTCTTCACTGTTGACGTTGAGACTGGACAGAGGAACTCTGCCTAGAGACAGCATCCCAGGAGTCTCCTCTTCACTGTTGACGTTGAGACTGGACAGAGGAACTCTGCCTAGAAGGCCAGCATCCAGAGTCTCCTCTTCACTGTTGATGTTGAGACTGGACAGAGGAACTCTGCCTAGAAGGCCAGCATCCCTGGGTCTCCTCTTCACTGTTGAGACTGAGTCGTTGAGACTGGACAGAGGAACTCTGCCTAGAAACCAGCATCCCAGAGTCTCCTCTTCACTGTTGATGTTGAGACTGGACAGAGGAACTCTGCCTAGAAGGCCAGCATCCTGGAGTCTCCTCTTCACTGTTGATGTTGAGACTGACAGAGGAACTCTGCCTAGAAGGCCAGCATCCTGGAGTCTCCTCTTCACTGTTGAGACTGGACAGAGGAACTCTGCCTAGAAGGCCAGCATCCAGGAGTCTCTCTTCACTGTTGAGACTGGACAGAGGAACTCTGCCTAGAAGGTCAGCATCCCGGAGTCTCCTCTTCACTGTTGACGTTGAGACTGGACAGAGGAACTCTCTGCCTAGAAGGCCAGCATCCCGAGTCTCCTCTTCACTGTTGATGTTGAGACTGGACAGAGGAACTCTGCCTAGAAGGCCAGCATCCAGGAGTCTCCTCTTCACTGTTGAGACTGGACAGAGGAACTCTGCCTAGAAGGCCAGCATCCAGGAGTCTCCTCTTCACTGTTGACGTTGAGACTGGACAGAGGAACTCTGCCTAGAAGGCCAGCATCCAGGAGTCTCCTCTTCACTGACGTTGAGACTGGACAGAGGAACTCTGCCTAGAAGGCCAGCATCCAGGAGTCTCTCTTCACTGTTGAGACTGGACAGAGGAACTCTGCCTAGAAGGCCAGCATCCAGAGTCTCCCTCTTCACTGTTGACGTTGAGACTGGACAGAGGAACTCTGCCTAGAAGGCCAGCATCCCGAGTCTCCTCTTCACTGTTGACGTTGAGACTGGACAGAGGAACTCTGCCTAGAAGGCCAGCATCCCGGAGTCTCCTCTTCACTGCTGGCGTTGAGACTGGACAGAGGAACTCTGCCTAGAAGGCCAGCATCCCGGAGTCTCCTCTTCACTGTTGACGTTGAGACTGGACAGAGGAACTCTGCCTAGAAGGCCAGCATCCCGGAGTCTCCTCTTCACTGTTGATGTTGAGACTGGACAGAGGAACTCTGCCTCAGTAAGGCCAGCATCCAGGAGTCTCCTCTTCACTGTTGATGTTGAGACTGGACAGAGGAACTCTGCCTAGAAGGCCAGCATCCAGGAGTCTCCTCTTCACTGTTGACGTTGAGACTGGACAGAGGAACTCTGCCTAGAAGGCCAGCATCCCAGGTCTCCTCTTCACTGTTGAGACTGGACAGAGTGAACTCTGCCTAGAAGGCCAGCATCCCAGGAGTCTCCTCTTCACTGTTGAGACTGGACAGAGGAACTCTGCCTAGAAGGCCAGCATCCTGGAGTCTCCTCTTCACTGTTGACGTTGAGACTGGACAGAGGAACTCTGCCTAGAAGGCCAGCATCCTGGAGTCTCCTCTTCACTGTTGAGACTGGACAGAGGAACTCTGCCTAGAAGGCCAGCATCCCAGAGTCTCCTCTTCACTGTTGAGACTGGACAGAGGAACTCTGCCTAGAAGGCCAGCATCCCAGAGTCTCCTCTTCACTGTTGAGACTGGACAGAGGAACTCTGCCTAGAAGGCCAGCATCCCAGAGTCTCCTCTTCATTGTTGAGACTGGACAGAGGAACTCTGCCTAGAAGGCCAGCATCCCGGAGTCTCCTCTTCATTGTTGAGACTGGACAGAGGAACTCTGCCTAGAAGGCCAGCATCCTGGAGTCTCCTCTTCACTGTTGAGACTGGACAGAGGAACTCTGCCTAGAAGGCCAGCATCCAGGAGTCTCCTCTTCACTGTTGAGACTGGACAGAGGAACTCTGCCTAGAAGGCCAGCATCCAGGAGTCTCCTCTTCACTGTTGAGACTGGACAGAGGAACTCTGCCTAGAAGGAGCCAGCATCCAGGAGTCTCCTCTTCACTGTTGACGTTGAGACTGGACAGAGGAACTCTGCCTAGAAGGACAGCATCCAGGAGTCTCTCTTCACTGTTGATGTTGAGACTGGACAGAGGAACTCTGCCTAGAAGGCCAGCATCCCGGAGTCTCTCTTCACTGTTGACGTTGAGACTGGACAGAGGAACTCTGCCTAGAGGCCAGCATCCCGAGTCTCCTCTTCACTGTTGACGTTGAGACTGGACAGAGGAACTCTGCCTAGAAGGCCAGCATCCAGGAGTCTCCTCTTCACTGTTGATGTTGAGACTGGACAGAGGAACTCTGCCTAGAAGGCCAGCATCCCGGAGTCTCCTCTTCACTGTTGACGTTGAGACTGGACAGAGGAACTCTGCCTAGAAGGCCAGCATCCAGGAGTCTCCTCTTCACTGTTGATGTTGAGACTGGACAGAGGAACTCTGCCTAGAAGGCCAGCATCCCGAGTCTCCTCTTCACTGTTGAGACTGGACAGAGGAACTCTGCCTAGAAGGCCAGCATCCAGGAGTCTCCTCTTCACTGTTGAGACTGGACAGGGAACTCTGCCTAGAAGGCCAGCATCCCAGGAGTCTCCTCTTCACTGTTGTTGAGACTGGACAGAGGAACTCTGCCTAGAAGGTCAGCATCCCTGGAGTCTCCCTCTTCACTGACGTTGAGACTGGACAGAGGAACTCTGCCTAGAAGGCCAGCATCCCAGAGTCTCCTCTTCACTGTTGAGACTGGACAGAGGAACTCTGCCTAGAAGGCCAGCATCCAGGAGTCTCCTCTTCACTGTTGAGACTGGACAGAGGAACTCTGCCTAGAAGGCCAGCATCCCAGAGTCAGCCTCTTCACTGTTGAGACTGGACAGAGGAACTCTGCCTAGAAGGCCAGCATCCCAGTCCCTCTTCACTGTTGAGACTGGACAGAGGAACTCTGCCTAGAAGGCCAGCATCCAGGAGTCTCTCTTCACTGTTGAGACTGGACAGAGGAACTCTGCCTAGAAGGCCAGCATCCAGGAGTCTCCTCTTCACTGTTGAGACTGGAAAGAGGAACTCTGCCTAGAAGGCCAGCATCCAGAGTCTCCTCTTCACTGTTGATGTTGAGACTGGACAGAGGAACTCTGCCTAGAAGGTCAGCATCCAGGAGTCTCCTCTTCACTGTTGATGTTGAGACTGGACAGAGGAACTCTGCCTAGAAGGTCAGCATCCAGGAGTCTCCTCTTCACTGTTGGCGTTGAGACTGGACAGAGGAACTCTGCCTAGAAGGCCAGCATCCAGGAGTCTCCTCTTCACTGTTGATGTTGAGACTGGACAGAGGAACTCTGCCTAGAAGGCCAGCATCCCAGAGTCTCCTCTTCACTGTTGGCGTTGAGACTGGACAGAGGAACTCTGCCTAGAAGGCCAGCATCCAGGAGTCTCCTCTTCACTGTTGACGTTGAGACTGGACAGAGGAACTCTGCCTAGAAGGCCAGCATCCCAGAGTCTCCTCTTCACTGTTGATGTTGAGACTGGACAGAGGAACTCTGCCTAGAAGGCCAGCATCCAGGAGTCTCCTCTTCACTGTTGAGACTGGACAGAGGAACTCTGCCTAGAAGGCCAGCATCCCGGAGTCTCCTCTTCACTGTTGAGACTGGACAGAGGAACTCTGCCTAGAAGGCCAGCATCCCGGAGTCTCCTCTTCACTGTTGACGTTGAGACTGGACAGAGGAACTCTGCCTAGAAGGCCAGCATCCCGGAGTCTCCTCTTCACTGTTGAGACTGGACAGAGGAACTCTGCCTAGAAGGCCAGCATCCAGGAGTCTCCTCTTCACTGTTGAGACTGGACAGAGGAACTCTGCCTAGAAGGCCAGCATCCAGGAGTCTCCTCTTCACTGTTGAGACTGGACAGAGGAACTCTGCCTAGAAGGCCAGCATCCAGGAGTCTCCTCTTCACTGTTTGAGACTGGACAGAGGAACTCTGCCTAGAAGGCCAGCATCCCGGAGTCTCCTCTTCACTGTTGAGACTGGACAGAGGAACTCTGCCTAGAAGGCCAGCATCCCGGAGTCTCCTCTTCACTGTTGACGTTGAGACTGGACAGAGGAACTCTGCCTAGAAGGCCAGCATCCAGAGTCTCCTCTTCACTGTTGACGTTGAGACTGGACAGAGGAACTCTGCCTAGAAGGCCAGCATCCAGGAGTCTCCTCTTCACTGTTGATGTTGAGACTGGACAGAGGAACTCTGCCTAGAAGGCCAGCATCCCAGAGTCGCTCTTCACTGTTGACGTTGAGACTGGACAGAGGAACTCTGCCTAGAAGGCCAGCATCCCGAGTCTCCTCTTCACTGTTGACGTTGAGACTGGACAGAGGAACTCTGCCTAGAAGGCCAGCATCCTAGAGTCTCCTCTTCACTGCTGGCGTTGAGACTGGACAGAGGAACTCTGCCTAGAAGGCCAGCATCCAGGAGTCTCCTCTTCACTGTTGAGACTGGACAGAGGAACTCTGCCTAGAAGGCCAGCATCCAAGAGTCTCCTCTTCACTGTTGATGTTGAGACTGGACAGAGGAACTCTGCCTAGAAGGCCAGCATCCAGGAGTCTCCTCTTCACTGTTGATGTTGAGACTGGACAGAGGAACTCTGCCTAGAAGGCCAGCATCCAGAGTCTCCTCTTCACTGTTGACGTTGAGACTGGACAGAGGAACTCTGCCTAGAAGGCCAGCATCCAGGAGTCTCTTCACTGTTGATGTTGAGACTGGACAGAGGAACTCTACCTAGAAGGTCAGCATCCAGGAGTCTCCTCTTCACTGTTGACGTTGAGACTGGACAGAGGAACTCTGCCTAGAAGGCCAGCATCCCAGAGTCTCCTCTTCACTGTTGTTGAGACTGGACAGAGGAACTCTGCCTAGAAGGACAGCATCCCGGAGTCTCCTCTTCACTGATGTTGAGACTGGACAGAGGAACTCTGCCTAGAAGGCCAGCATCCAGGAGACTCTCCTCTTCACTGTTGATGTTGAGACTGGACAGAGGAACTCTGCCTAGAAGGCCAGCATCCGTGAGTCTCCTCTTCACTGTTGATGTTGAGACTGGACAGAGGAACTCTGCCTAGAAGGCCAGCATCCAGGAGTCTCCTCTTCACTGTTGATGTTGAGACTGGACAGAGGAACTCTGCCTAGAAGGCCAGCATCCCGGAGTCTCCTCTTCACTGTTGACGTTGAGACTGGACAGAGGAACTCTGCCTAGAAGGCCAGCATCCAGGAGTCTCCTCTTCACTGTTGACGTTGAGACTGGACAGAGGAACTCTGCCTAGAAGGACAGCATCCCGGAGTCTCCTCTTCACTGTTGATGTTGAGACTGACAGAGGAACTCTGCCTAGAAGGCCAGCATCCAGGAGTCTCCTCTTCACTGTTGAGACTGGACAGAGGAACTCTGCCTAGAAGGCCAGCATCCTGAGTCTCCTCTTCACTGTTGACGTTGAGACTGGACAGAGGAACTCTGCCTAGAAGGCCAGCATCCAGGAGTCTCCTCTTCACTGACGTTGAGACTGGACAGAGGAACTCTGCCTAGAAGGCCAGCATCCCGAGTCTCCTCTTCACTGTTGACGTTGAGACTGGACAGAGGAACTCTGCCTAGAAGGCCAGCATCCCGGAGTCTCCTCTTCACTGTTGACGTTGAGACTGGACAGAGGAACTCTGCCTAGAAGGCCAGCATCCAGGAGTCTCCTCTTCACTGTTGACGTTGAGACTGGACAGAGGAACTCTGCCTAGAAGGCCAGCATCCAGGAGTCTCCTCTTCACTGTTGACGTTGAGACTGGACAGAGGAACTCTGCCTAGAAGGCCAGCATCCCAGAGTTCCTCTTCACTGTTGTTGAGACTGGACAGAGGAACTCTGCCTAGAAGACCAGCATCCAGGAGTCTCCTCTTCACTGTTGACGTTGAGACTGGACAGAGGAACTCTGCCTAGAAGACCAGCATCCAGAGTCTCCTCTTCACTGTTGACGTTGAGACTGGACAGAGGAACTCTGCCTAGAAGACCAGCATCCAGGAGTCTCCTCTTCACTGTTGAGACTGGACAGAGGAACTCTGCCTAGAAGGCCAGCATCCCAGGGGTCTCCTCTTCACTGTTGACGTTGAGACTGGACAGAGGAACTCTGCCTAGAAGGCCAGCATCCAGGAGTCTCCTCTTCACTGTTGACGTTGAGACTGGACAGAGGAACTCTGCCTAGAAGGCCAGCATCCAGAGTCTCCTCTTCACTGTTGACGTTGAGACTGGACAGAGGAACTCTGCCTAGAAGGCCAGCATCCAGGGTCTCCTCTTCACTGTTGACGTGAGACTGGACAGAGGAACTCTGCCTAGAAGGCCAGCATCCCGGGAGTCGCCTCTTCACTGTTGACGTTGAGACTGGACAGAGGAACTCTGCCTAGAAGGACAGCATCCCGGAGTCTCCTCTTCACTGTTGACGTTGAGACTGGACAGAGAAACTCTGCCTAGAAGGCCAGCATCCAGGAGTCTCCTCTTCACTGTTGACGTTGAGACTGGACAGAGGAACTCTGCCTAGAAGGCCAGCATCCAGGAGTCTCCTCTTCACTGTTGACGTTGAGACTGGACAGAGGAACTCTGCCTAGAAGGCCAGCATCCAGGAGTCTCCTCTTCACTGTTGACGTTGAGACTGGACAGAGGAACTCTGCCTAGAAGGCCAGCATCCCGGAGTCTCCTCTTCACTGTTGACGTTGAGACTGGACAGAGGAACTCTGCCTAGAAGGCCAGCATCCAGGAGTCTCCTCTTCACTGTTGACGTTGAGACTGGACAGAGGAACTCTGCCTAGAAGGCCAGCATCCCGGAGTCTCCTCTTCACTGTTGACGTTGAGACTGGACAGAGGAACTCTGCCTAGAAGGCCAGGAGTCTCCTCTTCACTGTTGACGTTGAGACTGGACAGAGGAACTCTGCCTAGAAGGCCAGCATCCCGGAGTCTCCTCTTCACTGTTGACGTTGAGACTGGACAGAGGAACTCTGCCTAGAAGGCCAGCATCCCGGAGTCTCCTCTTCACTGTTGACGTTGAGACTGGACAGAGGAACTCTGCCTAGAAGGCCAGCATCCAGGAGTCTCCTCTTCACTGTTGACGTTGAGACTGGACAGAGGAACTCTGCCTAGAAGGCCAGCATCCCGGAGTCTCCTCTTCACTGTTGACGTTGAGACTGGACAGAGGAACTCTGCCTAGAAGGCCAGCATCCAGGAGTCTCCTCTTCACTGTTGACGTTGAGACTGGACAGAGGAACTCTGCCTAGAAGGCCAGCATCCAGGAGTCTCCTCTTCACTGTTGACGTTGAGACTGGACAGAGGAACTCTGCCTAGAAGGCCAGCATCCCGGAGTCTCCTCTTCACTGTTGACGTTGAGACTGGACAGAGGAACTCTGCCTAGAAGGCCAGCATCCCGGAGTCTCCTCTTCACTGTTGACGTTGAGACTGGACAGAGGAACTCTGCCTAGAAGGCCAGCATCCAGGAGTCACCTCTTCACTGTTGACGTTGAGACTGGACAGAGGAACTCTGCCTAGAAGGCCAGCATCCAGGAGACTCCTCTTCACTGTTGACGTTGAGACTGGACAGAGGAACTCTGCCTAGAAGGCCAGCATCCAGGGTCACCCTCTTCACTGTTGACGTTGAGACTGGACAGAGGAACTCTGCCTAGAAGGCCAGCATCCAGGAGTCACCCCTTCACTGTTGACGTTGAGACTGGACAGAGGAACTCTGCCTAGAAGGCCAGCATCCAGGAGTCTCCTCTTCACTGTTGACGTTGAGACTGGACAGAGGAACTCTGCCTAGAAGGCCAGCATCCCGGAGTCTCCTCTTCACTGTTGACGTTGAGACTGGACAGAGGAACTCTGCCTAGAAGGCCAGCATCCAGGAGTCTCCTCTTCACTGTTGACGTTGAGACTGGACAGAGGAACTCTGCCTAGAAGGCCCAGCATCCAGAGTCTCCTCTTCACTGTTGACGTTGAGACTGGACAGAGGAACTCTGCCTAGAAGGCCAGCATCCCAGAGTTTCCTCTTCACTGTTGACGTTGAGACTGGACAGAGGAACTCTGCCTAGAAGGCCAGCATCCCGGAGTCTCCTCTTCACTGTTGACGTTGAGACTGGACAGAGGAACTCTGCCTAGAAGGCCAGCATCCAGGAGTCGCCTCTTCACTGTTGACGTTGAGACTGGACAGAGGAACTCTGCCTAGAAGGCCAGCATCCCGGAGTCGCCTCTTCACTGTTGAGACTGGACAGAGGAACTCTGCCTAGAAGGCCAGCATCCAGGAGTCTCCTCTTCACTGTTGAGACTGGACAGAGGAACTCTGCCTAGAAGGCCAGCATCCAGGAGTCTCCTCTTCACTCTTGAGACTGGACAGAGGAACTCTGCCTAGAAGGCCAGCATCCAGGAGTCGCCTCTTCACTGTTGAGACTGGACAGAGGAACTCTGCCTAGAAGGCCAGCATCCAGGAGTCGCCTCTTCACTGTTGAGACTGGACAGAGGAACTCTGCCTAGAAGGCCAGCATCCCGGAGTCTCCTCTTCACTGTTGACATTGAGACTGTTTTTTTGCGGGTACTATTTAATGAAGCTGCCAGTTTTAATTTAATATATTTTTTAGCTTGAATTATTATTATTTATTTTTTTCAAAAACAAGGACTTTTCTAAGTGACCCCAAACTTTTGAACGGTAGTGCACGTAATTTAAAAAATACAAACTTGGCCTTCTGGGTAGCGCAGCATTGCAGTGCTAGAGGCGTCACTACAGCCCTGAGTTCGATCCCGGGCTGTGCCGCAGCCGGCCGTGACCGGGAGACAAACGAAACAGCTCACAATTGGCCCAGCGTCGTCCGGGTTAGGGGAGGGTTTGACCGGCCCGGGATGTCCTTGTCCCTTTGCGCTCTAGCGACTCCTTGTGGCGGGCCGGGCGCAGTGCACGCTGACTCGTCTCACCAGTTGTTTCCTCCGGGCTGGCTTCCGGGTTAAGCGAGCAGTCTGTCAAGAAGCAGTGCGGCTTGGCAGGGTCGTGTTTCGGAGGACGCGTGGTCTCGACCTTCGCCTCTCCCGAGTCCGTACGTTGCAGTGATGGGACGAGACTAACTACCAATTGGAATGAAATGGGGGAGGAAGAAGGGGTCCACAAAAAAGTAAAATCTTGAAGGAGAAACAGTTTGGCAATTTCTGAGCAACGTAAGATGAAATATTGCTTTCTAACTGTCCCTCTCCCCTTTCTAGGAGCAGATGGTCTGTCTGGTTCGTAGCAGACACTCCGTCACCACGGCCCGTCGCCTAGCCAAGACCCTCCAGACATCAGGGCCGGTCCAGGATGCCCAGACCCTACTGGAACGAGCCTACAGACACGCTGACGGCCTGATCACTCCACCTACAGCTGTCAGCCAATAGCAGGACTCCATCCAGCCTGGTTGGACAATAGCAGGATTCCATCCAGCCTGGTTGGACAATAGCAGGACTCCATCCAGCCTGGTTGGACAATAGCAGGACTCCATCCAGGCTGGTTGGACAATAGCAGGACTCCATCCAGCCTGGTTGACAATAGCAGGACTCCATCCAGCCTGGTTGGACAATAGCAGGACTCCATCCAGGCTGGTTGGACAATAGCAGGACTCCATCCAGGCTGGTTGGACAATAGCAGGACTCCATCCAGGCTGGTTGGACAATAGCAGGACTCCATCCAGGCTGGTTGGACAATAGCAGGACTCCATCCAGGCTGGTTGGACAATAGCAGGACTCCATCCAGGCTGGTTGGACAATAGCAGGACTCCATCCAGGCTGGTTGGACAATAGCAGGACTCCATCCAGGCTGGTTGGACAATAGCAGGACTCCATCCAGCCTGGTTGGACAATAGCAGGAATCCATCCAGCCTGGTTGGACAATAGCAGGACTCCATCCAGGCTGGTTGACAATAGCAGGACTCCATCCAGCCTGGTTGGACAATAGCAGGACTCCATCCAGCCTGGTTGGACAATAGCAGGACTCCATCCAGCCTGGTTGGACAATAGCAGGACTCCATCCAGCCTGGTTGGACAATAGCAGGACTCCATCCAGCCTGGTTGGACAATAGCAGGACTCCATCCAGCCTGGTTGGACAATAGCAGGACTCCATCCAGCCTGGTTGGACAATAGCAGGACTGTATTAGCGATATATTTATGACTATGTATAAGGCATGTGTTATATGGCTCTGTCATGGGCTTTGCACAGACCACCTGACTTTAAAACTGCTACATAGTTAACATTGTATTCTGTATTGGGACGAGCCCCATTTGTTCATATATGTATGTATTTAGTTCCTAAGTGTTTCTTCTTTTAGCTGTAGATGATGATTAAAAACCTGTAGAAGTGTTTTGGACTGTTTTGATGAGTTCCTATGATGAATATAGTTCTGATAATGCCTCTCGTCCAGACAGGCTGGGTGACTTCAACCCTAAGATAATGCCTCTAGTCCAGACAGGCTGGGTGACTTCAGCCCTAAAATAATGCCTCTAGTCCAGACAGGATTATTTCAGCCCTAAAATAATGCCTCTAGTCCAGACAGGCTGGGTGACTTCAGCCCTAAGATAATGCCTCTAGTCCAGACAGGCTGGGTGACTTCAACCCCAAGATAATGCCTCTAGTCCAGACAGGCTGGGTGACTTCAGCCCTAAGATAATGCCTCTAGTCCAGACAGGCTGGGTGACTTCAGCCCTAAGATAATGCCTCTAGTCCAGACAGGCTGGGTGACTCCAGCCCTAAGATAATGCCTCTAGTCCAGACAGGCTGGGTGACTTCAGCCCTAAGATAATGCCTCTAGTCCAGACAGGCTGGGTGACTTCAGCCCTAAGATAATGCCTCTAGTCCAGACAGGATTATTTCAGCCCTAAAATAATGCCTCTAGTCCAGATAGGCTGGGTGACAGGATTACTTCAACCCTAAGATAATGCCTCTAGTCCAGACAGGTTTACTTCAACCCTAAGATAATGCCTCTAGTCCAGACAGGATTACTTCAACCCTAAGATAATGCCTCTAGTCCAGACAGGTTTACTTCAACCCTAAGATAATGCCTCTAGTCCAGACAGGTTTACTTAAACCCTAAGATAATGCCTCTAGTCCAGACAGGTTTACTTCAACCCTAGATAATGCCTCTAGTCCAGACAGGTTTACTTCAGCCCTAAGATAATGCCTCTAGTCCAGACAGGCTGGGTGACAGGCTGACTTCAACCCTAAGATAATGCCTCTAGTCCAGACAGGCTGGGTGACAGGCTTACTTCAACCCTAAGATAATGCCTCTAGTCCAGGTGGGATTACTTAAACCCTAAAATAATGCCTCTAGTCCAGGTGGGATTACTTAAACCCTAAGATAATGCCTCTAGTCCAGACAGGCTGACTTCAACCCTAAAATAATGCATCTAGTCCAGGTGGGATTACTTAAACCCTAAGATAATGCCTTTAGTCCAGACAGGCTGACTTCAACCCTAAGATAATGCCTCTAGTCCAGACAGGCTGGGTGAAAGGATTACTTCAACCCTAAGATAATGCCTCTAGTCCAGACAGGCTGGGTGACAGGCTTACTTCAACCCTAAGATAATGCCTCTAGTCCAGGTGGGATTACTTAAACCCTAAAATAATGCCTCTAGTCCAGGTGGGATTACTTAAACCCTAAGATAATGCCTCTAGTCCAGACAGGCTGACTTCAACCCTAAGATAATGCCTCTAGTCCAGACAGGCTGACTTCAACCCTAAGATAATGCCTCTAGTCCAGACAGGCTGACTTCAGCCCTAAGATAATGCCTCTAGTCCAGACATGCTGGGTGATAGGTTTACTTCAGCCCTAAGATAATGCCTGTAGTCCAGACATGCTGGGTGATAGGTTTACTTCAGCCCTAAGATAATGCCTCTAGTCCAGACAGGCTGACTTCGGCCCTAAAATAATGCCTCTAGTCAAGACAGGCTGACTTCAACCCTAAGATAATGCCTCTAGTCCAGATGGGATTATTTCAACCCTAAGATAATGCCTCTAGTCCAGACAGGCTGACTTCAACCCTAAGATAATGCCTCTAGTCCAGATGGGATTATTTCAACCCTAAGATAATGCCTCCAGTCCAGACAGGCTGGGTGACAGGTTTACTTAAGCCCTAAAATAATGCATCTAGTCCAGGTGGGATTACTCCAACCCTAAGATAATGCCTCTAGTCCAGACATGCTGACTTCAACCCTAAGATAATGCCTCTAGTCCAGGTGGGATTACTTCAGCCCTAAATATAATGCATCTAGTCTAGACCGGGCTGAAGCAGGGACGTCGCTAGACAGAACATCCGGGGGCTCAGGCCTGAAGACCTGGGGCTGACTCCGGGGGGGATTTGATCCCTGCACACGCTAGCAGTGAACGTTTTGCAGAAATATGACACAAGGTTGCATATCTGTTAACTAATGGGGGCGGGGGCACATTACTGTTAACTAATGGGGGGGGCACATTACTGCTAACTTATTGGGGGCAGATTACTGTTAACTGGGGGCAGATTACTGTTAACTAATGGGGGGCACATTACTGTTAACTAATGGGGGAGGGGGGCAGATTACTGTTAACTAATGGGGGAGGGGGCAGATTACTGTTAACTAATTGGGGGGCACATTACTGTTAACTAATGGGGGCACATTACTGTTAACTAATGGGGGCACATTACTGTTAACTAATGGGGGCACATTACTGTTAACTAATGGGGGGTACATTACTGTTAACTAATGGGGGGGGCACATTACTGTTAACTAATGGGGAACATTATTGTTAACTAATGGGGGGGGGCACATTACTGTTAACTAATGGGGGGGAACATTATTGTTAACTAATGGGGGGATTACTGTTAACTAATGGGGGCACATTACTGTTAACTAATGGGGGCAGATTACTGTTAACTAACGGGGGGCACATTACTGTTAACTAATGGGGGCACATTACTGTTAACTAATGGGGGCACATTACTGTTAACTAACGGGGGGGCACATTACTGTTAACTAATGGGGGCACATTACTGTTAACTACGGGGGGGCACATTACTGTTAACTAATGGGGGGGCACATTACTGTTAACTAATGGGGGCACATTACTGTTAACTAATGGGGGGGCACATTACTGTTAACTAATGGAGGGGGCACATTACTGTTAACTAATATTACTGTTAACTAATGGGGGGGCACATTACTGTTAACTAATGGGGGCACATTACTGTTAACTAATGGAGGGGGGCACATTACTGTTAACTAATGGAGAGGGGGGCACATTACTGTTAACTAACGGGGGGGCACATTACTGTTAACTAATGGAGAGGGGGGCACATTACTGTTAACTAATGGAGGGATAATATGTACAGACGCAGGCACCCAACACCCTTAAATCATGCTTTTATCATATTTGTGGTAATAAATCTGATTCCAAGGTCAATTAGCTACAGGACGTTATTTCTACCAAACTAGTTACACAGAAACAAATACTCCCTCCAACACCCTGTACATACCAGCATACCGTCCTTTCCCCAACTAAATATTCACAATGTTTGTGAGTTATATTACACAATTCTAGGATGTTAGCCCATCCATAAAGATAAGACATATTAAACTGTAGGTGCAAACCTATGACTTCACTCTTTCCCATGAGCGTTAGTATCTTTAAGATAGATCGCTCACCGCTGTTTATACACACAGGATGTGGCAGTCGCGGCATATTTGTTTTGAGAAGTAATGTTTAGCAAGGACTACTTTCTGTCTTGGTGCCGCTGGGCTACATGTTGTCTTTGTGTGGGCCTCCCTTCTCTCTATGTTCTCGCTCTGTTCTGCTTTCCTGTATCTCCTATAGTACAGAACACAGCAGCACTATGGAGTATTCTGAACAGACACACACACACAGAATATTAACTAAATCATGTTTAAATCTGAGATCATTTCTGTTCCTTAATGATATTAGCAGTTCACTCCCATCTTAAACCCGATTTAACGTTTAACTGTCTTATCCTTAATTTACCTCAATAACCGGTGTTCTCCAGCTGTCTCTTTAGTAACAAAATGCGCGCAACCAAAACAGATGTCTTAAGATTGTTAACGTGGAAACTATATTTCGTCTCCGATGTTTATTGGAAGGAAAAAAAGACAAACAACATTTGCACAATTGTAACAGAATAACTCTAAACCGTCCCCTCACCCGGGCGCGAACCAGGGACCTTCTGCACACATCAACAACAGTCACACACGAAGCATCGTTACCCATCGCTCCACAAAGGCCGCGGCCCTTGCAGAGCAAAGGGGGAACTACTACTTCAAGGTCTCAGAGCAAGTGACTTAAACCGATTGAAACGCTATTTAGCGCACACCGCTAACTAAGCGAGCGGTTTCACATCAGTTACACAATGACCACTTGTTGTTTCAAATACATCATTACAGTCGACGGTGAGCAAGTTATCACGTTTGTTTTTTAATAATACATTTTGCATTGACCATGAAATCAGTCCAAACACCTCAAAACACAACATGGTATCAATAACAAGATGAAACGTGCTGAAATAAGCCCGTATGATTCCTCCCATATGACAGTGTCTCTCTTGCGAGCAGTCTGTTCATCCAGAACCACGCCAGGCTGAGGAGCGCACGTCGTTGGCAGCCAACCCATCTTACCATGTTATATTATATATATTATATATTATATTACCATGTAGATGGCGACATGATACATCATTGTAAACACAAACTATTCACTTCCTGCTGCAAATAAAAAACAACCGTGTTTGTTGAGCTGCATCTTCAGTTCCGTATGTCCATCGTCTATATACATTGGGGGGAAAAAAATGTTAACTCAAAGCTATCGAGTTTTGTTTTTTTCAACAGAAAGCTGGTTGAAAGCTGCCAAAAGTGGCTAACGTCATCTTTATCGGTAATGTATAACGTAGCCTAGTGGTTAGAGGGGTGGACTAGTAACCGGAAAGTTGCGAGTTCAAACCCCAGAGCTGACAAGGTAACAATCTGTCGTTCTGCCCCTGAACAGGCAGTTAACCCACTGGTCGGCCGTCATTGTAAATAAGAATTTGTTCTTAACTGACTTCCCTGGTTAAATAAAGATAAAATAAAAAATATATATATATATTTGGACAGTACCTGATTAAACAGTAATTGGTTAGCTATACTTTTGTCGGGTGGTGCAGCAGTTGGATTGGATTCGAGTTGTCTAAGGCACTGATGTCAGTGTAAGAGTCGTCACTACAGTCCTCGGCTCGATTCCAGGCTGTATCACATCCGGCCGTGATTGGGAGTCCTACAATTGGTCGTCGTTCACGTTAGTTAGTTTTAGCTAGACTGGGTACTCCCTGAGGTTAGTTAGTTTAACGTTATAGCTAGACTGGGTACTCCCTGACGTTAGTTAGTTTTAACATTATAGCTAGACTGGGTACTCCCTGACGTTAGTTGGTTTAACGTTATAGCTAGACTGGGTACTCCCTGACGTTAGTTAGTTTTAACATTATAGCTAGACTGGGTACTCCCTGACGTTAGTTAGTTTAACGTTATAGCTAGACTGGGTACTCCCTGACGTTAGTTAGTTTAACGTTATAGCTAGACTGGGTACTCCCTGACGTTAGTTAGTTTTAACATTATAGCTAGACTGGGTACTCCCTGACGTTAGTTAGTTTAACGTTATAGTTAGACTGGGTACTCCCTGACGTTAGTTAGTTTAACGTTATAGTTAGACTGGGTACTC
Organism: Oncorhynchus keta; assembly: GCF_023373465.1. Lineage (NCBI taxonomy): Eukaryota > Metazoa > Chordata > Actinopteri > Salmoniformes > Salmonidae > Oncorhynchus > Oncorhynchus keta. The sequence continues at coordinate 19,607 of NW_026280418.1, forward strand.
CCAGACGGTAGTTAGGTTAACGTTATAGTTAGACTGGGTACTCCCTGACGTTAGTTAGTTTAACGTTATAGTTAGACTGGGTACTCCCAGACGTTAGTTAGGTTAACGTTATAGTTAGACTGGGTACTCCCTGACGTTAGTTAGTTTAACGTTATAGTTAGACTGGGTACTCCCAGATGTTAGTTAGGTTAACGTTATAGTTAGACTGGGTACTCCCTGACGTTAGTTAGTTTTAACATTATAGTTAGACTGGGTACTCCCTGACGTTAGTTAGTTTTAACGTTATAGTTAGACTGGGTACTCCCTGACGTTAGTTAGTTTTAACATTATAGCTAGACTGGGTACTCCCTGACGTTAGTTAGTTTTAACGTTATAGCTAGACTGGGTACTCCCTGAAGTTAGTTAGTTTAACGTTATAGCTAGACTGGGTACTCCCAGACGTTAGTTAGTTTAACGTTATAGCAAGACTGGGTACTCCCTGACGTTAGTTAGTTTTAACGTTATATCTAGACTGGGTACTCCCTGACGTTAGTGAGTTTAACGTTATAGCTAGACTGGGTACTCCCTGACGTTAGTTAGTTTTAACGTTATAGCAAGACTGGGTACTCCCAGACGTTAGTTAGTTTAACGTTATAGTTAGACTGGGTACTCCCTGACGTTAGTTAGTTTTAACGTTATAGCAAGACTGGGTTATAACGTTATAGCAAGAGCGTTAGTTAGTTTTAACGTTATAGTTAGACTGGGTACTCCCTGACGTTAGTTAGTTTTAACGTTATAGCAAGACTGGGTACTCCCTGACGTTAGTTAGTTTTAACGTTATAGCAAGACTGGGTACTCCCAGACGTTAGTTAGTTTAACGTTATAGTTAGACTGGGTACTCCCTGACGTTAGTTAGTTTTAACGTTATAGCAAGACTGGGTACGTTAGTTAGTTTTAACATTATAGTTAGACTGGGTACTCCCTGACGTTAGTTAGTTTAACGTTATAGCTAGACTGGGTACTCCCAGACGTTAGTTAGTTTTAACGTTATAGCTAGACTGGGTACTCCCTGACGTTAGTTAGTTTTAACGTTATAGTTAGACTGGGTACTCCCTGACGTTAGTTAGTTTTAACATTATAGTTAGACTGGGTACTCCCTGACGTTAGTTCGTTTTAACGTTATAGCTAGACTGGGTACTCCCAGACGTTAGTTAGTTTTAACGTTATCTGTCAGGGCAGCTTTTGAATCAACATGTTGAATTGTAAATGACTCGAATCTGGTTTACTGTGAGGTCAATAACTCTGAATAACATCATCACTGTGGCCTATATTAATAACACGCTGACAAAGTTGACCTCGCTCTTTGTCCTTTTTTTCGGCCACAGAACAATGAGATATTTCAATGAGATATTTCCGTGGGTTTTTAGAAGTGAAGCATCTGCTTTGGCGTTTCCGTGTGGGACTGAGAGGAAGCCCACTGGAGGGCAAATGGGAGAAGACGGAACGAGATGGATTTTGGCCAACATTTTCAAGAAAGTTTTATGTTCCCAAAACTAGAATATTTTATGAACAAAGTAGACTAAGGTTTGTAGACTTGAACATTTGCAAAACCTTTATTTTTAATTTTTAATCGCGTTGTTTTCGGAGTGTAAAGGCGAATTAATTTATTGCACATGCGCACTTCACAGAGGAGGCGTTCCCTAACAGAAATATGCAGATGAAATTGGAACGAGCCAATAGGATCTCGCTAAGTCGTACTTGGTTCTGCCCCACGTGGCTCATTTGTTCCATGCTTTTTTGGGCGAATCAAAAATGACTTTGAGAAACCACTGTGACTCGGGCCTCCTAAAGTGCCGCCGTACAACAGAACTGGTGGTTTTAGGCATCACTGAAGAGGCAGGCCAGGACAGGGCTCATGATTGGAGAGTTCGTTGCAGTGTGTAATGCGGTGTAGCCGAGCTTGTTTTACACCAAGACTCGGGGCTAAATCCCAGAAGGCCCAGGTCTGATGACGTCATTGGGCTGAAGCAAGCCTGTCACCCAGCCTAAGATAATGCAGTATAGTCCTAATAATGTAGTCCAGACAGCGCTGAAGCAAGACTGTCACCCAGTCTAAGATAATGCCTATAGCTATAATAATGCAGTCCATGTAGTCCACACAGGGCTGAAGTAAGCCTGTAACGTCTGAGTTCATGTTGGCCAGCAATCACAATGGATCTCTACAGTCTGCTAGTAAAACTGCAAGGTCCCTAACAGGACTGTGGAGCACTAGATCTGTGAATCTCCCATATGTACGGTCCCTAACAGGGCTTTTTAGGGCACTAGTTCTGTGAATCCTCCCTCCTTAGGGTCCCTAACAGGGCGTTTTAGGGCACTAGATTTGTGAATCCTCCCTCCTTAGGGTCCGTCTACTCCTGGAGTCAGAATAGTCATAATTGAACACTCTCTCGATGGTGGAGGGGAGCGAGGCGCGGACGGTTCGCCCCAGGCCTCGTGCGGCGAACACATAGAGGACAGGGTTCAGGGAGCTCTTCAGGTACACCAGGAACAGAGAGACGTACGCCCCCGTGAACGACGCCCGGTACAGCCCCGCCCGGTCAGGCCGCCCTGCAGCCAGCGCCCGCAGGAAGCGGCAGGTAAAGTAGGGCACCCAGCAGGACAGGAAGAGGAGCATGGTGAGGAAGAGGACCCGGTACAGCCTGGCCATCTGTCTCGCAGTCGCCGAAAAGGAAGAAGAGGAGGATGGAGAGGTTGGTCCGGAGACTCCTGCCTGCCTGGCAGTCCACAGCACGGCTACGTTACTCACCAGGAACACTGTTAACGGCAGGAGGAACCCGGCCACCGTCTCAGTCACAAACAGCCCCGTGCTGTACCCCAGGCTCTCCAGACACTGGGTAGTACCGTTGATCTCCAGCAGGTCGGCAGTGTGGAGGTAAGGGGTAGCCAGGGCAGCAGCCAGACCCCAGAGGAGACCGCACACCAGGGGAACCGCCCAGCGAGGACGCTTCAGACTGGACCAGACCGGCCTGAGGAGACACAGACATCTCTCCACAGCCACGGCACACAGCAGGAAGGCTGCGGCGTATAGTCCCAGGCCTCTCAGGAATATCACCAGGCGACAGGCCAGTTTCCCCACGGGCCAGCTACAGCTGTGGGCCAGGTACGCCAGCATCAGAGGGGTGCGGAGGAGAAGGACCAGGTCAGCCAGCGCCAGGTTCACTACGTAGACACGGAAGCTGCTGGCGCCGCGCGTCTCCCTTGGCCCAAGCTGCCACGCCTCGTCAGGCGGCCACGCCCACGCCAGGCCAACGCATACACCACTAGGCTGTTCAAGGACACGCCCACCTAGGGACAGAGAAGAGGAAGTGATGTCATAAATCAGAAGACACTGCAGGAACCTCAAGAACTGGGGCTATGCCAAGTGGGAATGGTCTTGTTCCAGCCCAGCACTAGCCCCCTGATTCAACATGGTTTTGTTCCAGCCCAACACTAACCCCCCTGATTCAACATGGTTTTGTTCCAGCCCAACACTAACCCCCCTGATTCAACATGGTTTAGTTCCAGCCCAACACTAACCCCCTGATTCAACATGGTTTTGTTCCAGCCCAACACTAACCCCCTGATTCAACATGGTTTTGTTCCAGCCCAACACTAACCCCCCTGATTCAACATGGTTTTGTTCCAGCCCAACACTAACCCCCCTGATTCAACATGGTTTTGTTCCAGCCCAACACTAACCCCCCTGATTCAACATGGCATGGTTTTGTTCCAGCCCAACACTAACCCCCCTGATTCAACATGGTTTAGTTCCAGCCCAACACTAACCCCTCTGATTCAACATGGTTTTGTTCCAGCCCAACACTAACCCCTGTTTCAACATGGTTTAGTTCCAGCCCAACACTAACCCCCTGATTCAACATGGTTTTGTTCCAGCCCAACACTAACCCCTGATTCAACATGGTTTAGTTCCAGCCCAACACTAACCCCCCTGATTCAACATGGTTTTGTTCCAGCCCAACACTAACCCCCCTGATTCAACATGGTTTAGTTCCAGCCCAACACTAACCCCCCTGATTCAACATGGTTTAGTTCCAGCCCAACACTAACCCCCCTGATTCAACATGGTTTAGTTCCAGCCCAACACTAACCCCCCTGATTCAACATGGTTTAGTTCCAGCCCAACACTAACCCCCCTGATTCAACATGGTTTAGTTCCAGCCCAACACTAACCCCCCTGATTCAACATGGTTTTGTTCCAGCCCAACACTAACCTCCCTGATTCAACATGGTTTAGTTCCAGCCCAACACTAACCCCCCTGATTCAACATGGTTTTGTTCCAGCCCAACACTAACCCCCCTGATTCAACATGGTTTAGTTCCAGCCCAACACTAACCCCCCTGATTCAACATGGTTTTGTTCCAGCCCAACACTAACCCCCCTGATTCAACATGGTTTAGTTCCAGCCCAACACTAACCCCTGATTCAACATGGTTTAGTTCCAGCCCAACACTAACCCCCCTGATTCAACATGGTTTTGTTCCAGCCCAACACTAACCCCCCTGATTCAACATGGTTTAGTTCCAGCCCAACACTAACCCCCCTGATTCAACATGGTTTTGTTCCAGCCCAACACTAACCCCCTGATTCAACATGGTTTAGTTCCAGCCCAACACTAACCCCCTGATTCAACATGGTCTTGTTGCCGCCCAACACTAACCCCCTGATTCAACATGGTTTGTTCCAGCCCAACACTAACCCCCCTGATTCAACATGGTTTAGTTCCAGCCCAACACTAACCCCCCTGATTCAACATGGTTTTGTTCCAGCCCAACACTAACCCCCCTGATTCAACATGGTTTAGTTCCAGCCCAACACTAACCCCCCTGATTCAACATGGTTTTGTTCCAGCCCAACACTAACCCCCTGATTCAAACATGGTTTAGTTCCAGCCCAACACTAACCCCTGATTCAACATGGTTTTGTTCCAGCCCAACACTAACCCCCTGATTCAACATGGTTTGTTCCAGCCCAACACTAACCCCCCTGATTCAACATGGTTTAGTTCCAGCCCAACACTAACCCCCCTGATTCAACATGGTTTAGTTCCACAACACTAACCCCCTGATTCAACATGGTTTTGTTCCAGCCCAACACTAACCCCTGATTCAACATGGTTTTTAGTTCCAGCCCAACACTAACCCCCTGATTCAACATGGTTTTGTTCCAGCCCAACACTAACCCCCTGATTCAACATGGTTTTGTTCCAGCCCAACACTAACCCCTGATTCAACATGGTTTTGTTCCAGCCCAACACTAACCCCTGATTCAACATGGTTTTGTTCAGCCCAACACTAACCCCCTGATTCAACATGGCATGGCTTTGTTCCAGCCCAACACTAACCCCCTGATTCAACATGGTTTTGTTCCAGCCCAACACTAACCCCTGATTCAACATGGCATGGTTTTGTTCCAGCCAACACTAACCCCCTGATTCAACATGGTTTTGTTCCAGCCCAACACTAACCCCTGATTCAACATGGCATGGTTTTGTTCCAGCCCAACACTAACCCCTGATTCAACATGGTTTAGTTCCAGCCCAACACTAACCCCCTGATTCAACATGGTTTAGTTCCAGCCCAACACTAACCCCCTGATTCAACATGGTTTTGGCCCAACACTAACCCCCCTGATTTGGTTTAGTTCCAGCCCAACACTAACCCCCTGATTCAACATGGCATGGTCTCGATTAAAGCCGATTGAATCAGGTGCGCTGGGACGAACAACCTGCACAGCAGTACCTGTATTGATGTAGACTGAACTATAATGATTTGTCTATAGACTGAGACTCACCAGGAAGATGAGCACGGTGATGACCATCTGAGTGATGCGGCCTGTCTCCGCCTGCCAGGTGTTACTACAGCCCAGTCCTTACTGGGTCCTGCTGGGCTGGGAGACGGCCGGGTCAGGAACCACTGGCTGCTGTTCACAACGTTCATCGTGGCTCAGATAGGAAGATATAGACCTGGAGCTGCAGTGTGGGAGACCTGTGGAGACAGACAGTATGGAGATATATGTTAGTGTGGAGACAGACAGTATGGAGATATATGTTAGTGAGGAGACAGACAGTATGGAGATATATGTTAGTGTGGGAGACAGACATTATGGAGATATATGTTAGTGTGGGAGACAGACAGTATGGAGATATATGTTAGTGTGAGACAGACAGTGATGTGAGATATATGTTAGTGTGAGACAGACACTATGGAGATATATGTTAGTGTGAGACAGACAGTATGAGATATATGTTAGTGTGAGACAGACTATGGAGATATATGTTAGTGTGGAGACAGACAGTATGGAGAGGAGACAGACCAGCCAGACAGTATGAGATATATGAGAGACACAGACACTATGGAGATATATGTTAGTGTGAGACAGCAGTCCAGATATATGAGGAGACAGACTAGCTAGACTATGAGTGAGACAGACAGTATGGAGATATGTAAGAGTGTGGGTGACAGACTAGCTAGACTATAGTGAGGAGACAGACCAGCTAGACTACATTGTGAGACAGTCACAGGAGGAGACCTGTGGAGACAGATTAGCCAGACTACAGTGAGAGACTAGACAGACCAGCTAGACTAGCAGTGAGAAGACAGACTAGGGCTAGACTACAGTGTAAGAGACAGACTAGCCAGACTACAGTGGAGAAGACAGACTAGCCAGACTACAGGTGGGAGACAGACCAGAGACTACAGTGAGGAGACAGACTAGCCAGACTACAGTGAAGAGACAGACAGTATGGAGACTATGTTAGTGAGGACAGACTAGCCAGACTACAGTGAGAAGACAGACTAGCCAGACTAGTAGTGTGGAGACAGAGACTAGCTAGACTACAGTGAGACAGACTAGCTAGTGAGACAGATTACATGAGATATATGTTAGTGTGTGTGAGACAGAGTAGCCAGACTACAGAGAAGAGACAGACTCAGGCTTGAGGGACTACAGCCAGAGACCTGAGGAGAGACCACAGATTACATTGAGGAGATAGACTCATCTATGATAGTGAGACAGACTAGCTAGACTACAGTGAGGAGACAGACTAGCTTGGTGACTACAGGAGAGACAGACTAGCTTAGACTACAGTGAGGAGACAGACTAGCTAGACTACATTGAGAGACAGACTAGCTAGACTATGAGGAGACAGACTAACTAGACTACATTGAGGAAAGATGTTTAGGATCAATAACCATATGAGGAGACAGACTAGCTAGACGACATTGAGGAGACAGACTAGCTAGACGACATTGAGGAGGACACTAGCTTGCATCACTATTTGTCTCACCACAATGTTGTGGGACTGGTTTTTACTGTTCTGTCCAACTGGGTCCATCTAACTGGGTAACCTATCCTTCTGTGTTGAAACGTACAGGTGCTGATACATTTAATATACGTTTGATGGTTGAAAAATATGACTCAGGGGCCGGATTCCCAAATCCAGATTAAGCCTTGTCATGGACAAACAATGACTCTGAATGGTGACTTGACTTTGAAAGGGTGTTTAGTCCAGAGAGGCTTTAATCTGGGTCTGAGAAACCTGTCCAGA
>NW_026280419.1:0-1750 GCF_023373465.1 Oncorhynchus keta
GCAACACTGAAATACAGAAAAAAACGTTTTTTTCCATAAACAAGCTCTAAATCATGTTTGATGCACACTGGATGTCCAATTTTTGCTGTGCTGTCTATTTGAGATGAAATGAACATTGTGGACAGTTTTCAGCAAGTTGCAACACTGAAATACAGAAAAAAACGTTTTTTCCATAAACAAGCTCTAAATCATGTTTGATGCACTCTGGATGTCCAATTTTTGCTGTGTTGTCTATTTGAGATGAAATGAACATTGTGGACAGTTTTCAGCAAGTTGCAACACTGAAATACAGAAAAAACGTTTTTTTCCATAAACAAGCTCTAAATCATGTTTGATGCACTCTAGATGTCCAATTTTTGCTGTGCTGTCTATTTGAGATGAAATGAACATTGTGGACAGTTTTCAGCAAGTTGCAACACTGAAATACAGAAAAAAAACGTTTTTTCCATAAACAAGCTCTAAATCATGTTTGATGCACTCTGGATGTCCAATTTTTGCTGTGTTGTCTATTTGAGATGAAATGAACATTGTGGACAGTTTTCCGCAAGTTGCAACACTGAAATACAGAAAAAACGTTTTTTTCCATAAACAAGCTCTAAATCATGTTTGATGCACTCTGGATGTCCAATTTTTGCTGTGCTGTCTATTTGAGATGAAATGAACATTGTGGACAGTTTTCCGCAAGTTGCAACACTGAAATACAGAAAAAAAAATGTTTTTCCATAAACAAGCTCTAAATCATGTTTGATGCACTCTGGATGTCCAATTTTTGCTGTGCTGTCTATTTGAGATGAAATGAACATTGTGGACAGTTTTTTGCAACACTGAAATACAGAAAAACGTTTTTCCATAAACAAGCTCTAAATCATGTTTGATGCACTCTGGATGTCCAATTTTTGCTGTGTTGTCTATTTGAGATGAAATGAACATTGTGGACAGTTTTCAGCAAGTTGCAACACTGAAATACAGAAAAACTTTTTTTTTCCATAAACAAGCTCTAAATCATGTTTGATGCACTCTGGATGTCCAATTTTTGCTGTGCTGTCTATTTGAGATGAAATGAACATTGTGGACAGTTTTCCGCAAGTTGCAACACTGAAATTCAGAAAAAAAAATGTTTTTCCATAAACAAGCTCTAAATCATGTTTGATGCACTCTGGATGTCCAATTTTTGCTGTGCTGTCTATTTGAGATGAAATGAACATTGTGGACAGTTTTCCGCAAGTTGCAACACTGAAATTCAGAAAAAAAAATGTTTTTCCATAAACAAGCTCTAAATCATGTTTGATGCACTCTGGATGTCCAATTTTTGCTGTGCTGTCTATTTGAGATGAAATGAACATTGTGGACAGTTTTCCGCAAGTTGCAACACTGAAATACAGAAAAAACTTGTTTTTCCATAAACAAGCTCTAAATCATGTTTGATGCACACTGGATGTCCAATTTTTGCTGTGCTGTCTATTTGAGATGAAATGAACATTGTGGACAGTTTTCAGCAAGTTGCAACACTGAAATACAGAAAAAAACGTTTTTCCATAAACAAGCTCTAAATCATGTTTGATGCACTCTGGATGTCCAATTTTTGCTGTGCTGTCTATTTGAGATGAAATGAACATTGTGGACAGTTTTCTGAAGTTGCAACACTGAAATACAGAAAAACGTTTTTTCCATAAACAAGCTCTAAATCATGTTTGATGCACTCTGGATGTCCAATTTTTGCTGTGCTGTCTATTTGAGATGGAAATGAACA
>NW_026280420.1:0-6548 GCF_023373465.1 Oncorhynchus keta
TGCCGCCCCTCCACTCTAACCACTAGTCTACCCTGCCGCCCCTCCACTCTAACCACTAGTCTACCCTGCCGTCCCACTCATCTCCTATGTCATTTGTTCCTCTCCCCTTTCCTCTGTTGGACGTCCTGGCGTTCTCTTCCCATCAGGTGTCCAGGACAGGACGGAGTGACAGAGGGGACAGGCCTATCGGACATGGTCATGTAAAAGGCCAGGAGGCAGGAGTCAGATGGTTCAATAGGTTGTTCTGACAAACTCACACCAGTTTGTTTAGCCAACGGCCCCTGAAACAGCTGCAAGAGGCGCCCCGGGGTTTCTTTTGAGAGAAGTGCTCCCCGGGGCTCTCTGTCTCTCCGCCTGTGAGGTTTGGACACGGAGCTGCCAACTAACGCTGAGCTCAGTTTTCAAATCTCTCAAATCTCCGTGTTCAGGCCGGGGTTCCCAATAAGAGTTTAGGTTGGACCGAGACAAGGGAAGTGCTGCCAGTAGAGCTGTGGGGTTGCAGGATGGGACAGAGAGTCCTTGTAGTGGATCAGTGGGACTTGGGTCGGACTCAAGACAGCTGCCTTTACTGGGACACTCAGTCCCAAATCTGTGTGAGCTGCAGGGAAGTCACAATGTGGGGGAGACATACAGTAGACTGTTCCTAAAGCTAACCGGAGACTGTTCCTAAAGCTAACTGGAGACTGTTCCTAAAGCTAACTGGAGACTGTTCCTAAAGCTAACCGGAGACTGTTCCTAGAGCTAAGTGGAGACTCTTCCTAAAGCTAACTGGAGACTGTTCCTAAAGCTAACTGGAGACTGTTCCTAAAGCTAACTGGAGACTGTTCCTAAAGCTAACCGGAGACTGTTCCTAGAGCTAAGTGGAGACTGTTCCTAAAGCTAACTGGAGACTGTTCCTAAAGCTAACTGGAGACTGTTCCTAAAGCTAACTGGAGACTGTTCCTAAAGCTAACCGGAGACTGTTCCTAAAGCTAACTGGAGACTGTTCCTAAAGCTAACTGGAGACTGTTCCTAAAGCTAACAGGAGACTGTTCCTAAAGCTAACTGGAGACTGTTCCTAAAGCTAACCGGAGACTGTTCCTAAAGCTAACTGGAGACTGTTCCTAAAGCTAACTGGAGACTGTTCCTAAAGCTAACTGGAGACTGTTCCTAAAGCTAACCGGAGACTGTTCCTAAAGCTAACTGGAGACTGTTCCTAAAGCTAACCGTAGACTGTTCCTAAAGCTAACTGGAGACTGTTCCTAAAGCTAACTGGAGACTGTTCCTAAAGCTAACTGGAGACTGTTCCTAAAGCTAACCGGAGACTGTTCCTAAAGCTAACCGGAGACTGTTCCTAAAGCTAACTGGAGACTGTTCCTAAAGCTAACCGGAGACTGTTCCTAAAGCTAACCGGAGACTGTTCCTAAAGCTAACCGGAGACTGTTCCTAAAGCTAACCGGAGACTGTTCCTAAAGCTCACCGTAGACTGTTCCTAAAGCTAACTGTAGACAGTTACTAAAGCTAACTGTAGACTGAACCTCAAGCTAACTGTAGACTGAACCTAGAGCTAAGTGGAGACTGTTCCTAAAGCTAAGTGGAGACTGTTCCTAAAGCTAACTGGAGACTGTTCCTAAAGCTAACCGGAGACTGTTCCTAAAGCTAACTGGAGACTGTTCCTAAAGCTAACTGGAGACTGTTCCTAAAGCTAACCGGAGACTGTTCCTAAAGCTAACTGGAGACTGCTCCTAAAGCTAACTGGAGACTGTTCCTAAAGCTAACCGGAGACTGTTCCTAAAGCTAACCGGAGACTGTTCCTAAAGCTAACTGGAGACTGTTCCTAAAGCTAACCGTAGACTGTTCCTAAAGCTAACCGTAGACTGTTCCTAAAGCTCACCGTAGACAGTTACTAAAGCTAACTGTAGACTGAACCTCAAGCTAACTGTAGACTGAACCTAGAGCTAAGTGGAGACTGTTCCTAAAGCTAAGTGGAGACTGTTCCAAAAGCTAACTGTAGACTGAACCTAAAGCTAAGTGGAGACTGTTCCTAAAGCTAACTGGAGACTGTTCCTAAAGCTAACTGGAGACTGTTCCTAAAGCTAACTGGAGACTGTTCCTAAAGCTAACTGGAGACTGTTCCAAAAGCTAACTGTAGACTGAACCTAAAGCTAAGTGGAGACTGTTCCTAAAGCTAACTGGAGACTGTTCCTAAAGCTAACTGGAGACTGTTCCTAAAGCTAACTGGAGACTGTTCCTAAAGCTAACCGGAGACTGTTCCTAAAGCTCACAGTAGACTGTTCCTAAAGCTAACCGTAGACTGTTCCTAAAGCTAACTTGATTGTTACACGGAGGACCGAGATAACATTACGGCTATGGGTCCATGTTCTCAGTACAGGGAGGACCGAGACAACATTACAGCTATGGGTCCATGTTCTCAGTACAGGGAGGACCGAGACAACATTACGGCTATGGGTCCATGTTCTCAGTACAGGGAGGACCGAGACAACATTACGGCTATGGGTCCATGTTCTCATTACAGGGAGGACCGAGACAACATTACAGCTATGGGTCCATGTTCTCAGTACAGGGAGGACCGAGACAACATTACAGCTATGGGTCCATGTTCTCAGTACAGGGAGGACCGAGACAACATTACAGCTATGGGTCCATGTTCTCAGTACAGGGAGGACCGAGACAACATTACGGCTATGGGTCCATGTTCTCAGTACAGGGAGGACCGAGACAACATTACAGCTATGGGTCCATGTTCTAGTACAGGGAGGACCGAGACAACATTACAGCTATGGGTCCATGTTCTCAGTACAGGGAGGACCGAGACAACATTACGGCTATGGGTCCATGTTCTCAGTACAGGGAGGACCGAGACAACATTACAGCTATGGGTCCATGTTCTCAGTACAGGGAGGACCGAGACAACATTACAGCTATGGGTCCATGTTCTAGTACAGGGAGGACCGAGACAACATTACGGCTATGGGTCCATGTTCTCAGTACAGGGAGGACCGAGACAACATTACGGCTATGGGTCCATGTTCTCAGTACAGGGAGGACCGAGACAACATTACAGCTATGGGTCCATGTTCTAGTACAGGGAGGACCGAGACAACATTACGGCTATGGGTCCATGTTCTCAGTACAGGGAGGACCGAGACAACATTACGGCTATGGGTCCATGTTCTCAGTACAGGGAGGACCGAAACAACATTACAGCTATGGGTCCATGTTCTAGTACAGGGAGGACCGAGACAACATTACAGCTATGGGTCTATGTTTTTACAGTAGGAGTGCTGATTTAGGATGAAGTCCACCCCTTACCCCCCTCTCCTGTCCATATAAACATATTCATTATGATCCAACAGGATCAACTGATCTTAGATAAGCACTTCCACTATGAGACATGTTTTGAATACAGGCCCAAGATCTACAAATCAGGTTAATAGCCAATAAACTGTTGAGTGTGTGAACAAACAGTCTTGTTAACATTACCATTAAGCAAACAGCTTACCAGAGAGTGATCTGTCGAGGCCGCTCTATAGGATATGATCAGGTTTACCAGAGACTGATCTGTCAGGGCCTGTCTATAAGATATGATCAGGTTTACCAGAGAGTGATCTGTCAGGGCCTGTCTATAAGATATGATCAGGTTTACCAGAGAGTGATCTGTCGAGGCCGCTCTATAGGATATGATCAGGTTTACCAGAGACTGATCTGTCGAGGCCTGTCTATAGGATATGCTCAGGTTTACCAGAGACTGATCTGTCGAGGCCTGTCTATAGGATATGATCAGGTTTACCAGAGAGTGATCTGTCGAGGCCGCTCTATAGGATATGATCAGGTTTACCAGAGACTGATCTGTCGAGGCCTGTCTATAGGATATGCTCAGGTTTACCAGAGACTGATCTGTCGAGGCCTGTCTATAGGATATGATCAGGTTTACCAGAGAGTGATCTGTCGAGGCCGCTCTATAGGATATGATCAGGTTTACCAGAGACTGATCTGTCGAGGCCTGTCTATAGGATATGATCAGGTTTACCAGAGACTGATCTGTCGAGGCCTGTCTATAGGATATGATCAGGTTTACCAGAGTGATCTGTGAGGCCGCTCTAGGATATGATCAGGTTACAGAGTGATCTGTCTGGGCCTGTCCATAGGATATGATCAGGTTTACCAGAGAGTGATCTGTCAGGGCCTGTCTATAGGATATGATCAGGTTTACCAGAGACTGATCTGTCGAGGCCTGTCTATAGGATATGATCAGGTTTACCAGAGACTGATCTGTCGAGGCCTGTCTATAAGATATGATCAGGTTTACCAGAGACTGATCTGTCGAGGCCTGTCTATAGGATATGATCAGGTTTACCAGAGAGTGATCTGTCAGGGCCTGTCTATAAGATATGATCAGGTTTACCAGAGAGTGATCTGTCAGGGCCTGTCTATAGGATATGATCAGGTTTACCAGAGACTGATCTGTCGAGGCCTGTCTATAGGATATGATCAGGTTTACCAGAGACTGATCTGTCGAGGCCTGTCTATAGGATATGATCAGGTTTACCAGAGACTGATCTGTCGAGGCCTGTCTACAGGATATGATCAGGTTTACCAGAGACTGATCTGTCGAGGCCTGTCTATAGGATATGATCAGGTTTACCAGAGACTGATCTGTCAGGGCCTGTCTATAAGATATGATCAGGTTTACCAGAGAGTGATCTGTCAGGGCCTGTCTATAGGATATGATCAGGTTTACCAGAGACTGATCTGTCGAGGCCTGTCTATAGGATATGATCAGGTTTACCAGAGACTGATCTGTCGAGGCCTGTCTATAAGATATGATCAGGTTTACCAGAGACTGATCTGTCGAGGCCTGTCTATAGGATATGCTCAGGTTTACCAGAGACTGATCTGTCGAGGCCTGTCTATAGGATATGATCAGGTTTACCAGAGACTGATCTGTCGAGGCCTGTCTATAAGATATGATCAGGTTTACCAGAGACTGATCTGTCGAGGCCTGTCTATAAGATATGATCAGGTTTACCAGAGACTGATCTGTCGAGGCCTGTCTATAGGATATGATCAGGTTTACCAGAGACTGATCTGTCGAGGCCTGTCTATAGGATATGATCAGGTTTACCAGAGACTGATCTGTCGAGGCCTGTCTATAGGATATGATCATCAGATTCAGTCCAGCTATATCAACTGGCGGTAACAAGTTATTGTTAAATACAAACCTGGCAACTAAAATCATCTCTTTTGATGTTTCAAAAGCCATTTATTCCCCCAAGCCTGGCTGTCTAATTACTTTCAACAGCAATATGGCCAAGAAAGACAATGGAAGACAATGGAAGAAAATGAAAGACAATGGAAGAAAATGAAAGACAATGGAAGACAATGGAAGAAAATGAAAGACAATGGAAGAAAATGAAAGACAATGGAAGAAAATGGAAGAAAATGAAAGACAATGGAAGAAAATTAAAGACAATGGAAGTTAATGAAAGACAATGGAAGGCAATGGAAGGCAATGGAAGACAATGAAAGATAATGGAATAAAATGAAAGACAATGGAAGGCAATGGAAGAAAATGAAAGACAATGGAAGGCAATGGAAGAAAATGAAAGACAATGGAAGGCAATGGAAGAAAATGAAAGACAATGGAAGGCAATGGAAGGCAATGGAAGACAATGGAAGACAATGGAAGGCAATGGAAGACAATGGAAGGCAATGGAAGACAATGGAAGGCAATGGAAGAAAATGGAAGACAATGGAAGACAATGGAAGGCAATGGAAGGCAATGGAAGACAATGGAAGATAATGGAAGACAATGGAAGACAATTGAAGACAGTGGAAGACAATGGAAGATAATGGAAGGCAATGGAAGAAAATGAAAGACAATGGAAGGCAATGGAAGACAATTGAAGGCAATGGAAGAAAATGAAAGACAATGGAAGGCAATGGAAGACAATGGAAGATAATGGAAGGCAATGGAAGACAATGGAAGATAATGGAAGACAATGGAAGGCAATGGAAGACAATGGAAGACAATGGAAGATAATGGAAGACAATGGAAGACAATGGAAGACAATGGAAGAAAATGAAAGACAATGGAAGGCAATGGAAGACAATTGAAGACAATGGAAGACAATGGAAGATAATGGAAGATAATGGAAGACAATGGAAGATAATGGAAGACAATGGAAGACAATGGAAGGCAATGGACTACAACGAAAGACAATGCAAGACAATGGAAGGCAATGGAAGACAATTGAAGGCAATGGAAGAAAATGAAAGACAATGGAAGGCAATGGAAGACAATGGAAGATAATGGAAGACAATGGAAGACAATGGAAGATAATGGAACAATGGAAGACAATGGAAGACAATGGAAGACAATGGAAGATAATGGAAGACAATGGAAGACAATGGAAGACAATGGAAGAAAATGAAAGACAATGGAAGGCAATGGAAGACAATGGAAGACAATGGAAGATAATGGAAGATAATGGAAGACAATGGAAGACAATGGAAGATAATGGAAGACAATGGAAGACAATGGAAGA
>NW_026280421.1:0-10000 GCF_023373465.1 Oncorhynchus keta
GTGATAAGTGGCAGATATGTGAGAGCAGAGCTAATAAACGGGCTCTGCCCGATCACTAAAATGGCCACCCCTGTCAGAACTACAGATCACAAAATGGCCGACCGCCAAAACTACAAGTCCCAGAAGCAAGGGGAACCCTCAGAAGGTGGAGCCGACTCACAGATAAAGGGTCAAGAAAAACCAGGAAGAAAGAGAGAGGGCTGGAAGGAGCTATGAACAATAGAGAAAGAGACTATAGAGATTGGCTGGATTTACCGTGTATGAGCTGGATTGTTTGGACTTACCTGTTGGTGTTTGGACCTGGACCTACCGAGAACCCGATTCGTGTACCGAACCCTGCTATCCTTGACCTCGCCTACGGCCTGGGTGGACCAGGACGGAGAAACAAACACACAGGTACTGTCCTGTTCGAAAGAACTCTCATTCTTGGGTGATTTGGTGACAGTTTACCACTTAGTTTGTGACAAACGCTCCTAACCTTGAAGAGGTTTGCCACACGTGGTGGAGGATGCGGGCATGGACTAACATACCACTGGTTAGGTAGAAGGAAAAATTAAATAAATGTTCAGTTAGCACTCCAAAGGGGAGTCAGGTTTTTTTTTGTTATGGCTTTGTTTGGTTAGGACAGTTTTTCACGAAAATGAGTATGGAGGGAGCCATACAGGCCCTGTTACAAGCGGCGGCCGCCCAACAAGAGGCAACTAGAGCTCAACAAATAGTTCATCAGGATGCAATGCGAATGTATCAGGACACGTTACAGATCCAGCACCGCACCAACCAGCTGCTCAGAGAAGAGCAAGAGAGAAACACCCAGGAGTTAAGAGAAGGCCTAAAGGGGCTAGCGGACCAAATTGGGGCTCAATTACCAGCTGCAAATTCCCAGAGGAGGGCCAATCATTTTCTTCAAAAATGACAGCGCAGGATGATGTGGAAGCATATCTTACCACCTTCGAAAGGACGGCAGAGAGGGAAAAGTGGCCGAAAGAAGAATGGGCAGGGCTTCTGGCACCATACCTGGCAGGGGACGCTCAAAAAGCGTATTTCGACCTGGAGTTGAAAGAAGCACAGGATTACGATAAACTAAAGGGGGAGATCCTGACTAGACTGGGAGTGACCGATACCGTGAGGGCACACCGCTTCCACCAGTGGTCCTACCGACCGGGACAACCCCCACGAACACAGATGTTCGACTTGATTCACCTGGCACGGAAATGGTTGCGACCAGAGACCCGGTCATCCGCCGAGATTGTCGAGACCATCGTACTCAACCAGTTTCAGCGAGGTCTACCCCAAGAAGTGAGACGATGGGTTGGCCAGAACGAGGTATTTTCCGCCGACCATCTCGTGGGCCTGGTTGAACGGTATTGTACGGCAAGAACAGCTGAGCAGGCACAGGAGGAAAGATTCCCGTTCCCCAGGCATGGGCGAACCAGCGGACAGGGTAAGGCTGTCCCAACATATAGAGGGGGAAGAGAGCAGCGTGGGGCCATGAGGAAAGAATCAGAATCAGGCCAAGACACTAAGGGAAAAACGGAAACCGGGACCGGGTGTCGAGGGGGTCTCCCCGAACCCCTATTATCTGTTACAATTGTAATCAACCAGGACATATTGCAGCCTATTGCCCTATTAAAGAAGAGCCAATGCAATGTAACCTCGGTGAAAATGAAGATGATATACGGTATGCATGTCCTGTTGTAACCACTGTACTTGAAAGATCAAGAAACAACCATATGTGCAGGGTGAAGATTGAAGGGAAAGAGGTTGAAGCACTGCTGGATTCCGGCAGTATGCTAACCCTGGTCGTTGCAGGCCTAGTGACGAATCATAAACTGGATACAAGACAAGATATCAGTGTTACATGCATTCATGGGGATACCCGTCTGTACCCCATGGCCTTAGTGAGCATACAAACAGAGGACGGTCTGCTGGATTATGAGGTCGGCGTGGTCCCAAAGATGCCATATGATGTAATATTGGGTAGAGACTTTCCTAACTTTGCGAAGTTAGGCCACAAGAATGGCATATTTGAGAATCCAACAACCCTGACCAAGCAGGAAGAAGCATGGGGCCCTCAACCAAAGCCAAGAAAAGAGGTCTCCCAGGAGACAACATCACAGGTGCTAGTAGGGGAGGAGGAGGATGAATTGGCAAACCTCGCTGATGACGAACAGCCCGGTACTAGTGGGGCTGGGGTCGATCTGAATCCAGAGGACGACGATATAGAACCAGCAGACCTGGCAGAGTCCTTGACTAATTTTGGGACGGCCCAAAACCAGGATCCAACCCTGCAACAAGCCAGAGCAGATGTGC
This sequence comes from Oncorhynchus keta, assembly GCF_023373465.1. NCBI lineage: Eukaryota > Metazoa > Chordata > Actinopteri > Salmoniformes > Salmonidae > Oncorhynchus > Oncorhynchus keta. The sequence goes on from NW_026280421.1 coordinate 2,311, forward strand.
AGGTCGTAGATGGTACTCCCATAAATGGTGGGATGATGCCTAATAGTTTTCCACACTTCATCCTGAAAAAGGGTTTGGTGTACAGAGTCTCGAAAATAGGGGTTGATGTGGTGGAACAGTTGTTGGTTCCCACTCGGTACCGGAGGACAGTACTGGATCTAGCTCATGGGCACATTCTGGGTGGACACCTTGGTATCGATAAAACCAGAGACCGGATTGTAAGGAGGTTTTACTGGCCAGGAATTCAAGCTGAAGTGGCTCGGCATTGTGGAGAGTGCCCGGAGTGCCAGTTAACAGCTCCCGACCAGCTTTTAGAAGCCCATTAGTGCCACTCCCCATAATCGAAACGCCATTTGAGAGGATAGCGATGGATTTAGTGGGCCCACTACCCAAATCCGCCAGAGGGCACCAATACATTCTGGTCATTCTAGATTATGCCACTCGCTACCCAGAAGCCATTCCCCTTCGGACGATGACTTCCAAAAATATCGCAAAGGAATTAGTGCTCTTGTTCACCAGGGTAGGGGTTCCAAAGGAGATCCTTACCGACCAGGGGACCCCCTTTATGTCCCGCCTTATGGCGGACCTTTGTAAACTGTGGCAGGTGAAACAGTTGAGGACATCGGTTTACCATCCTCAGACGGACGGGCTGGTTGAGAGATTCAACCGAACCTTGAAGTCAATGCTCAGGAAAGTAATCGATAAGGATGGGAAAAACTGGGATTGCATGTTGCCGTATCTGATGTTTGCCATTAGAGAGGTTCCTCAAGCCTCGCTGGGGTTTTCTCCCTTTGAGCTGGTATATGGGAGGCATCCCCGGGGAATCTTAGACATCGCCCGGGAAACCTGGGAGCACCAATCCACCCCGTATACTAGTGTCATAGAGCACGTCACGGCAATGCAAGACAGGATAGCCACAGTCATGCCCATCGTCAGAGAGCACATGAGACAAACACAAGAACACCAGCGGCACACTTATAACCGGCAGGCTACCCTGAGGGAATTTCAACCGGGAGATAAGGTGTTAGTGCTGATCCCCACAGTAGAATGTAAACTACTAGCCACATGGAAAGGGCCATATGAAGTACTGGAGAGAATAGGAGAAGTCAATTATCGGATCCGACAGCCAGGTCGACGGCCCCAGGAACAGATTTATCACATAAACCTGTTAAAAGCATGGAGAGAGAGAGAAACACTAATGGTCACATACCCCACACACATTCAGGTGACAGCCGAAGTAAATATTTCACCCACTCTGTCCCCAGCGCAAGTACAGGAAGTAAAGGCCCTGATCCAGAAAAACAGAGATGTGTTTTCAGAGGTACCTGGCCGAACTGAGGTTACGGCTCATGATATCGTTTCCCTACCAGGGAGAAAAGTGAGTATGAGGCCATATCGGGTACCCGAGGCTCGACGGGCCGCGATTAGAGCAGAGACTGAGAAAATGTTGACAGCTGGAGTGGTTGAAGAGTCACATAGTGAGTGGTCTAGCCCAATTGTGATGGTCTCCAAGCCCGATGGGTCGTTGCGGTTCTGTAACAACTTTCGGAAGGTAAATGAAATCTCAAAGTTTGATGCCTACCCCATGCCCCGAGTAGATGAACTACTGGAGAAAATTGGTCATGCTCGGTACATTACGACCCTTGATCTGACAAAAGGGTACTGGCAAATTCCTCTGACCCCCAGGGCCAAAGAAAAGACAGCCTTTGCAACACCTGACGGTTTGTTTCAATACACCGTCATGCCATTCGGCTTACACGGGGCCCCAGCAACCTTTCAACGGCTCATGGACAAAGTCCTAAAACCGCACAAGGCATACGCCGCAGCGTATTTAGATGACGTGGGGATCTACAGCCCAGATTGGGAATCCCACTTACCCCGGGTACAGGCAGTGTTAGATGCCCTTAGAAAGGCAGGGCTCACGGCAAACCCTGCCAAGTGTTATGTGGGGTTAGAGGAAACAGAGTATCTGGGATACACTGTGGGAAGAGGGTTAATCAAACCCCAACATAAGAAGGTGAAGGCAATTAGAGAATGGCCGAAACCAGTAAATAAGAAGCAGGTCCGAGCCTTCCTAGGGCTGACCGGTTACTACCGGAAGTTCATCCCAAGTTATGCCACAGTGGCCGCCCCACTTACCGACATGACTAGAGCCAGAGGGCCAAACATGGTCAAATGGGATGAAAGGGCCACCAAAGCATTTAGGACATTACAGGAGGCTCTCTGTTGTAACCCAGTGCTGGTGGTACCAGACTTTGAGAAAGAGTTTGTGGTTCAGACGGATGCCTCAGAGGTCGGCTTGGGAGCAGTGCTATCCCAAGAGGTAGAAGGGGTGGAACACCCCATCCTGTTTTTAAGCAGGAAGCTGGAACCACGGGAAACCAACTACTCAGTCGTTGAGAAAGAGGCGCTGGCAGTAAAGTGGGCTCTAGAAAGCCTGAAGTACTACCTGCTGGGGCGCCACTTCACCCTCATCAGTGACCATGCCCCACTCACCTGGATGCATAGGGCTAAAGAGAAGAACGCTCGGGTGATGCGGTGGTTTTGAGTCTCCAACCGTTTCATTTTGACTTGAAACACAGAGCAGGGAAGGAAATGGGAAACGCGGATGGGTTATCCCGCATGCATGCATATTTTGCTGCGGTAGCCCGACCTAGGGGTCGGATCTAGGGGGAGAGATATGTGGCAAAGAAGGGGTCGAGTGATAAGTGGCAGATATGTGAGAGCAGAGCTAATAAACGGGCTCTGCCCGATCACTAAAATGGCCACCCCTGTCAGAACTACAGATCACAAAATGGCCGACCGCCAAAACTACAAGTCCCAGAAGCAAGGGGAACCCTCAGAAGGTGGAGCCGACTCACAGATAAAGGGTCAAGAAAAACCAGGAAGAAAAAGAGAGAGGGCTGGAAGGAGCTATGAACAATAGAGAAAGAGACTATAGAGATTGGCTGGATTTACCGTGTATGAGCTGGATTGTTTGGACTTACCTGTTGGTGTTTGGACCTGGACCTACCGAGAACCCGATTCGTGTACCGAACCCTGCTATCCTTGACCTCGCCTACGGCCTGGGTGGACCAGGACGGAGAAACAAACACACAGGTACTGTCCTGTTCGAAAGAACTCTCATTCTTGGGTGATTTGGTGACAGTTTACCACTTAGTTTGTGACAAACGACTTTAAATAGAGATCTTCCTCTCTCTGGTGATTTCTCTCTCAGTCTCACACACTATCCCTAGTAATCTCTCAATGTGTCTCCCTCTCAATCTCTTTCCGTCCCTATGCTGATTGTGTCTGCTGTCTGTCTGTCCTCTCAGCCTGATCAGGACAAAAAGAGGTCAGATAGAAACCAGATGCACCATCCGGCTGGTTTCCAGGACAACACAGCATCACACTACACAGCTTTTGATCTGCAGTCATTTCCACTACAACTAATGTGACTGTGGTGTTTATGAGTGGCTGATTGGATTCCTATTGTCAATCATAGTCGGTCTATATATTAGGGCTGTACTGCCAATCAATCAATCAATCAGTCTGTCTATACTAGAGTTCAACCGATTATGATGTTTCAAAGCCGATACAGATTATTGGAGGGCCAAAAAAAGCCGATACCGATTAAATCAGCAGATTAAAAAAAAAAAAAAGACATTTGTAATAATGACAATTACAATAATACTGAACGAACACTTATTTTAATATAATACATAAATAAAATAAATTTAGCCTCAAATAAATAATGAAACATGTTCAATTTGGTTTAAATAATGCAAAAACAAAGTGTTTGGAGAAGAAAGTAAAAGTGCAATATGTGCTATGTAAGAAAGCTAACGTTTAAGTTCCTTGCTCAGAACATGAGAACATATGAAAGCTGGTGGTTCCTTTTAACATGAGTCTTCAATATTCCCAGGTAAGAGGTTTTAGGTTGTAGTTATTATAGGACTATTTCCCTCTATACGATTTGTATTTCATATACCTTTTGACTATTGGATGTTCTTATAGGCACTATAGTATTGCCAGTGTAACAGTATAGCGTCTGTCCCTCTCCTCGCTCCTCCCTGGGCTCGAACCAGGAACACAACGACAACAGCCACCCTCAAAGCAGCGTTACCCATGCAGAGCAAGGGGAACAACCACTCCAAGTCTCAGAGCGAGTGACGTTTGAAACGCTATTAGCGCGCACCCCGCTAACTAGCCAGCCATTTCACATCGGTTACACCAGCCTAATCTCGGGAGTTGATAGGCTTGAAGTCATAAACAGCTCAATGCTTGAAGCACAACGAAGAGCTGCTGGCAAAACGCACTAAAGTGCTGTTTGAATGAATGCTTACGAACCTGCTGCTGCCTACCACCGCTCAGTCAGACTGCTCTATCAAATATCAAATCATAGACTTAATTATAACGTAATGAAATACGAGCCTTTGGTCATTAATATGGTCGAATCCGGAAACTATCATCTCGAAAACAAGACGTTTATTCTTTCAGTGAAATACGGATTCGTTCCGTATTTTATCTAACGGGTGGCGTCCATAAGTCTAAATATTCCTGTTACATTGCACAACCTTCAATGTTATGTTATAATTACATAAAATTCTGGCAAATTAGTTCGCAACGAGCCAGGCGGCCCAAACTGTTGCATATAACCCGACTCTGCGTGCAATGAACGCAAGAGAAGTGATTCAATTTCACCTGGTTAATATTGCCTGCTAACCTGGATTTCTTTTAGCTAAATATGCAGGTTTAAAAATCTATACTTCTGTGTATTGATTTTAAGAAAGGCATTGATGTTTATGGTTAGGTACACATTGGAGCAACGCTACGCACCGCATCGATTATATGCAACGCAGGACACGCTAGATAAACTAGTAATATCATCAACCATGTGTAGTTAACTAGTGATTATGATTGATTGATTGTTTTTTATAACATAAGTTTAATGCTAACTAGCAACTTACCTTGGCTTCTTACTGCATTCGCATAACAGGCAGTCTCCTCGTGGAGTGCAACGAGAGGCAGGTGGTTAGAGCGTTGGACTAGTTAACCGTAAGGTTGCAAGATTGAATCACTGATACTGCCATACATTAGGGCTGTACTGCCAATCAGTCTGTCTATACATTAGGGCTGTACTGCCAATCAGTCTGTCTATACATTAGGGCTGTACTGCCAATCAGTCTGTCTATACATTAGGGCTGTACTGCCAATCAGTCTGTCTGTACTGCCAATCAGTCTGTCTATACATTAGGGCTGTACTGCCAATCAGTCTGTCTATACATTAGGGCTGTACTGCCAATCAGTCTGTCTGTACTGTACTGCCAATCAGTCTGTCTGTACATTAGGGCTGTACTGCCAATCAGTCTGTCTGTACATTAGGGCTGTACTGCCAATCAGTCTGTCTATACATTAGGGCTGTACTGCCAGAGACGTATGGAACCACCATACTGGTATCATCACTATACTGGTATCATCACCATACTGGTATCATCACAGCCCTACTCACCATACTGGTATCATCACAGCCCTACTCACCATACTGGTATCATCACCATACTGGTATCATCACAGCCCTATACTCACCATACTGGTATCATCACAGCCCATATACTCACCATACTGGTATTATCACAGCCCTATACTCACCATACTGGTATCATCACCTAATCACCATACTGGTATCATCACAGCCCTAATCACCATACTGGTATCATCACCATACTGGTATCATCACAGCCCTACTCACCATACTGGTATCATCACCATACTGGTATCATCACAGCCCTATACTGGTATCACCATACTGGTATTATCACAGCCCTATACTCACCATACTGGTATTATCACAGCCCTATACTCACCATACTGGTATTATCACAGCCCTACTCACCATACTGGTATCATCACAGCCCTACTCACCATACTGGTATCATCACAGCCCTACTCACCATACTGGTATCATCACAGCCCTACTCACCATACTGGTATCAGCCCTATACCCCATACTGGTAGCACCACCATACTGGTATCACCACCATACTGGTATCATCACCATACTGGTATCATCACAGCCCTACTCACCATACTGGTATCATCACCATACTGGTATCACTATACTGGTATCATCACCATACTGGTATCATCACAGCCCTACTCACCATACTGGTATCATCACCATACTGGTATCACTATACTGGTATCATCACCATACTGGTATCATCACAGCCCTACTCACCATACTGGTATCATCACCATACTGGTATCATCCCCACTCATCACCATACTGGTATCATCATCACCATACTGGTATCATCACCATACTGGTATCATCACCATACTGGTATCATCACACTGGTATCATCCAGCCCCCCTCCATACTGGTATCTATACAGCCCTATCATCACCATACTGGTATCATACTGGTATCATCACCATACTGGTATCATCACAGCCCTACTCACCATACTGGTATCACCCCCATACTGGTAGCACCACCATACTGGTATCACCACCATACTGGTATCACCACCATACTGGTATCACCACCATACTGGTATCATCACAGCCCTACTCACCACACTGGTATCACCACCATACTGGTATCATCACCATACTGGTATCATCACAGCCCTACTCACCATACTGGTATCATCACCATACTGGTATCATCACAGCCCTGGTATCATCACCATACTGGTATCACCACCATACTGGTATCATCACCATACTGGTATCATCACCATACTGGTATCATCACAGCCCTACTGGTATCTCACCATACTGGTATCATCACCATACTGGTATCATCACCATACTGGTATCATCACCATACTGGTATCATCACAGCCCTACTCACCATATGATATCTCGCCATACTCGTGATTCAATAAGTATTGTGATTTGATACTGTGATTTGATGTTCCAAACATATTCCTCACTATATATCTGCTGCATCACCATACAGGTATCAGCAGAGAGACCAGAGAGACCATAGATCATCCAGCAGAGGGACCAGAGATCATCACCAGAGGGACCAGAGAGACCAGACCATACAGGTATCATCACAGCCCTAGAGACCAGAGATCATCACCATACTGGTAGAGCAGAGGGACCAGAGAGAGCAGAGGGACTAGTATCAGAGCAGAGGGACTAGAGAGAGCAGAGGGACTAGAGAGAGCAGAGGGACCAGAGAGAGCAGAGGGACCAGAGAGAGCACCAGAGACCAGAGGGACTAGAGAGAGCAGAGGGACTAGAGAGAGCAGAGGGACCAGAGAGAGCAGAGGGACCAGAGAGAGCAGAGGGACCAGAGAGAGCAGAGGGACCAGAGAGAGCAGAGAGACCAGAGAGGCCAGAGAGACCAGAGGACCAGAGAGACCAGAGAGACCAGAGGGACCAGAGACCAGAGACCAGAGGGACCAGAGGGACCAGAGAGAGCAGAGGGACCAGAGAGAGTAGAGGACCAGAGAGCAGAGAGACCAGAGGACCAGAGAGCAGAGAGACCAGAGGGACCAGAGAGCAGAGAGACCAGAGGGACCAGAGGGACCAGAGAGACCAGAGAGACCAGAGAGACCAGAGGGACCAGAGGGACCAGAGAGCAGAGAGACCAGAGAGACCAGAGAGCAGAGAGACCAGAGGGACCAGAGACCAGAGGGACCAGAGAGACCAGAGAGCAGAGGGACCAGAGAGACCAGAGAGAGCAGAGGGA
>NW_026280421.1:15000-37500 GCF_023373465.1 Oncorhynchus keta
ACACAGAGTTACACATGGAATAAACAAACATACAGCCAATAATACAGTAGAAATGTCTATATACAGTGTGTGCAAATTAGGTAAGGTAAGGAAGGTAAGGCAATAAATAGGCCATGGTGGTGAAGTAATTACAATTTAGCAATTAAAACACTGGAGTGATAGAGACTGGATTAATAGATGTGCAGAAGATGAATGTGCAAGTAGAGATACTGGGGTCCAAAGGAGCAAAGAATAAAAAGAATATGGGGATGAGGTAGTTGGGTGGGCTATTTACAGATGGGCTATTTACAGATGGGCTATTTACAGGTGGGCTATTTACAGATGGGCTATTTACAGATGGGCTGTGTACAGGTGCAGTGATCTGTAAGCTGCTCTTGACAGCTGGTGCTTAAAGTTAGTGAGGGAGAGATGAGTCTCCAGCTTCAGTGATTTTTGCAGTTCGTTCCAGTCATTGGCAGCAGAGAACTGGAAGGAAAGACGATCAAAACAGGAATTGGCTTTGGGGCTACATATTGAGAAGGTGTGATGATGACTAGGGATTACAAGGAGAACTGAGACGATACACTGAGTGTACAAAACATTAGGAACACCTCTATGAGGTGTCTAAAGCGTTCCACAGGGGATGCTGGCCCATGTTGACTCTACGAGGTGTCGAAAGCCTTCCACAGGGATGCTGGCCCATGTTGACTCTACGAGGTGTCCAAAGCCTTCCACAGGGATGCTGGCCCATGTTGACTCTACGAGGTGTCGAAAGCCTTCCACAGGGATGCTGGCCCATGTTGACTCTACGAGGTGTCGAAAGCCTTCCACAGGGGATGCTGGCCCATGTTGACTCTACGAGGTGTCCAAAGCCTTCCACAGGGGATGCTGGCCCATGTCGACTCCAATGCTTCCCACAGTTGTGTCAAGTTGGCTGGATGTACTTTGGGTGGTGGACCAATCTGTTGAGCGTGAAAACCCACCAGAGTTGCAGTTCTTGACACAAACCGATGCGCCTGGCACCTACTACCATACCCTGTTCAAAAGGTACTTCAATATTTTGTCTTGCCCCTTCACCCTCTGAATGGAACACACAATCGTCTCATGGCTTAAAAACCTTCTTTAACCCGTCTCCTCCCCTGCATCTACACTGATTTGAAGTGGATTTAACAAGTGACATCGATAAGGGATCATAGCTTTCACCTGGATTCACCTGGTCAGTCTGTCGTGGGAAGAGTTCCTCATGTTTTTTACACTCAGTGTTTAATAAGGTGTGATGACTGAATTACGAGGTGTGATGAATGATAAGGAAGAGCGAGATCAACAGGAGAGGTAGAAGTCAAACTACAGTAAGAAGGTGTGATGAATGATAAGGAAGAGCGAGATCAACTACAGTAAGAAGGTGTGATGAATGATAAGGAAGAGCGGGATCAACAGGAGACAGGTGGTGCGACCTTCCTCCAGGTCTGTGTTATGATGACGTTGCAGTAGGGTAGGTTCAGCAACCACTCCCAGAATGACATAAGACCACACTACTGTCTTTCTCCCACCACCTCACTGTTAGTCCCGGACTAAAATATAAGTTCACTTCAAGTTGGTTCTCAGTTTAAACATCAGGTTAAGGAGGACCTAGATGTTGACTGAGGGGTGATTTAGGGGGGTTGAGGGGCCCCGCCTGGAAAAATGACTGACTGAGCTAGGGGGAACACTGACACGGAATGCCTAGTTCCTAAAGCCCAGACCGGTTGGGTGAGTTGGTACAGTAGTGTCTTGAGTATGACTCAGATGTGCTAGACAGGTTCCTTACACATTCCAAGACTACCCTCACGACGATCTCTCTCTGAAGAGAAAACACAGCAACATCCTTCTCCTTTCACCGAGCACGGAAACTCAGTCAACAACTAAACCATCTCACGTCACACAGCACCCAAACAGATCGGATTCAGTCATTGTTATATTAAATACTGTTTGATTTGTCAGTCTAGGTACTAATTCAACGCAACAACAACACACACACACACACACACACACACACCCATAATAATCTGATGACTGTGTCTAGTCATGATGACATGTCAACACTAGTTGTTGCAGCTGCATTAAGTGTTATGACATGTTTGATTCAGATGCCTTGGTGTGAGGAGGTAAAGGCCAGATGCCTTGGTGTGAGGAGGTAAAGGCCAGATGCCTTGGTGTGAGGAGGTAAAGGCCAGATGCCTTGGTGTGAGGAGGTAAAGGCCAGATGCCTTGGTGTGAGGAGGTAAAGGCCAGATGCCTTGGTGTGAGGAGGTAAAGGCCAGATGCCTTGGTGTGAGGAGGTAAAGGCCAGATGCCTTGGTGTGAGGAGGTAAAGGCCAGATGCCTTGGTGTGAGGAGGTAAAGGCCAGATGCCTTGGTGTGAGGAGGTAAAGGCCAGATGCCTTGGTGTGAGGAGGTAAAGGCCAGATGCCTTGGTGTGAGGAGGTAAAGGCCAGATGCCTTGGTGTGAGGAGGTAAAGGCCAGATGCCTTGGTGTGAGGAGGTAAAGGCCAGATGCCTTGCCATCAGACAGCTGCTTGATGTGAGGAGGTAAAGGCCAGATGCAGAAGGAAACCAAGATAGATCATTCTAAATATTCAATATGATTTGACATTTTCCCCTCTGAGATTTATAAAAAGTAGCCTACCTCTCCATCTAAATATGCATATATTTATTTATTTATGTATTTATTATCTATATCAAGATAATTGAATCTCAATGCTCAGACCACAAAATAAAAAGCTTCAGAGTAAAACAGTTGAGATGACTGATATCAGATGACAAAGGCTGTGGGTCGTTGTAACCATGACGCTAAACCACAACAACCCAACACATCTATTACAGAGCCTCCTCACACCAAGGCATCCACACCAAGGCATCTATTACAGAGCCTTCACATAGTATTCACACCCCTTGATCTTCCACAGTTTGTTGCGTTATAGTCTGAATTCAATTGGAATACATACATGTAAAAAAAAAATGGAATTGTGTTTTTAGACATTTGTACTAATTCATTAAAAACATTATAAGATGAAATGTCTTGAGTCAATAAGTATTCAACTCCTTTGTTATGGGAAGTCTAAATAAGTTCAGGAGTAAAAATGTGCTTAACAAGTCACATAATAAGTTGCATGGACTCACTCTGTGTGCATTTAATAGTGTTTTAACATGATTTATGAATGACTACCTCATCTCTTTATCCCAATACATACAATTATCTCTAATGTCCCTCAGTCAAGCAGTGAATTTCAAACACAGATTCAACTACAAAGACCAACAAGGCACTAAAGTAAAACTGCAAAAAAAATGTGGCAAAGCAATTAACTATTTGTCCTGAAAACAGAGTGGTACGTTTGGGGCAAATCCAATACCACACATTACTGAGTACCACTCTCCATGTTTTCAAGCATAGTGGTGGCTGTGTCATGTTATGGGTATGGCTTATAATTGTTAAGAACTGGGGAGTTTTTCAGGATAAAAAGAAACGGAATGGCGCTAAGCACAGGCAAAATCCTAGAGGAAAACCTGGTTGAGTCTGCTTTCCAACAGACACTGGGAGATGAATTCACCTTTCAGCAGGACAATAACCTAAAACACAAGGCCAAATATACAGTAGAGTTGCTTGCCAAGACGACGGTGAATGTTCCTGAGTGGCGTACTTACAGTTTTGACTTAAAATAGGTTTGAACATCTATGGCAAGACTTGACACTGACAGAGCTTGAATCATTTGTTTAACAATATCTCTAATTTACAGAGCTGTATAGGAGGAGACTCCCTCTATCCCTGTGGGCATCATCAAATCAAATCACACACACACACACACACACACACACACACACACACACACACACACACACACACACACACACACACACACACACACACACACACACACACACACACAGAGCTGTATAGGAGGAGACTCCCTCTATCCCTGTGGGCATCACATCAAATCACACACTGCCCCCTCCACCCACCCCCTCTCTCTCTGTTTGCTTTGCCGCGGCTTGTTCATGCGTGGGCACAGTTGACTCTGGCACCTCTATTCTCCCACAGCAGAACAGAGCTGGAGGCAATGACGGGGAAGATTCCACCTGCCTCGTCCAGCCAGGCTAGCTGAGCCAGCAGCGTGAAGGCATCCATCCCTCCTCACACAGATCTCATCTGATTGGAGGATTTCACCTGCCTCGTCCAGCCAGGCTAGCTGAGCCAGCAGCGTGAAGGCATCCATCCCTCCTCACACAGATCTCATCTGATTGGAGGATTCCACCGGTCGGCCACTTCTCTTACTGACATAACAGTGTTTGCACTATAAAGTAAATAGTGTAAAATAGGGCTGATAATAACATCAGACTTAAGTGCCTTAACATCAGAATTAAGTGCCTATGCAGTATGCACTTCCATATAGGATATCCTCTCCTATAGATCTACGGCACATTAGGCTATCTGTACGGTGTAGCAAATAACTGAGGAGAGTATCATGCGTCTCGTTCAGTTCTAAGAGGTTGAAAATAGTACTATTTGTCATTAGCCTATAGGCTTCCTAAGAAATCAAAATATGTCAATCATAAAGTGACATTGCTTGGCTTTTTTTTGCTGTTGTTGACAATAATTCTACATGGGAACCATGTTTTGCACCTTGTCCTGGTAAACTGTCAAACGTGCGTCTCTCTCTGGCACAAGACTCGTATGCTATCAGACACGTTTCGGAGATAAGCTATCACGCTGAATGGTTTGGAGAGGGAGGCATTCTCCACCGTATCACCTCGGGCGAGCCGTGCGCGCAGGGACGCTTTCCATGCCAAGACAAGCTTTTGAAACGATTATTGTTACGATTAATTATTCACCCATTCTATTCTAACCCCCCTCCCCCCAACAAGTGTAGGGTAGCCTATGCATGCAGATCAAACACATAACTGACATTTTAGATAGTCAAAAAGCAAGTGTCATAACATTACATGCGCTCCAGAGGACAACCGTTTCTGTGCCTTCTATTACTTACCCCATTGCCGCGGAGTTCTGGTACAACCCTTCAATTATAAAAAGGTTAGAAGAAGCGAACTTTTAAAAAAACGCAGTGTCTTTAAAAACAATTTAATTAAAATAGATCCAGTCTTGGCATTAGCTATTGGATAAGTCCATTCCAGGGTATCGGCTGCGAGCAAGTAATGCGATCACAGAGAGTAGGGAAATATGATCCCTGCACTCCCTCGCGAGCTGAGCGGCGTTTCGATTCTCCTGATAGTCAAGCGTACACAGAAAAACCGAATGCCATTTCATTAGCCTAACTTATTTATTCAGACGAGGTGACAACTTATGATCCCACCCGTTCCGCGTCTTCTATCCGCAGCCGCAAGGCTGATAAACGCTGTGCTTTCAAAAAATAATAAGTTATGATGTTCGCTGAATATTCCGTGACTGCTGCGCTGGAGTTGCCTTGCCTCGGATCTGCGCTCTCAGCTCTCTCCCCAATGGGTTAGTGTTTCGTGAGAGGCAGGCAGAGAGCAGCAGTAGCGACACAGTGCGGCTTCCACCTGCTCTCAACAGTCCTGCCTCTCACACAATGATCTCCTTTCTACAGCGTTCTAAGAGCCTGGGATATGAAGTTACACTGTGGTCTATTTCATAACCTATTCTCAGGGGAAACGTGAGAGAGAAAAGTGGAATTTTGGTCTATTTGTGACATGCAATTAAATATGCTCTTCACAAGAAACAATGTGTTTATTTCAAACTGTGCAAATACTCTTACATTGATTTGATGTAATTCTGCAGTGATAGACCTAGGCCCAAAATTACAATATAATGCAGGTAGGCATAGGCTAATTGGCATAGGCTAACCTACTATTAACCTACTATTCTCAGCACTTACATGTCGATGGAGACGAGGCTGGTTTTCGGATGTCTTTTTCTGATTCAGGCCTCGTTGAGCTGACCACCACCTCAAGTCACATTCCACGCCAATTTACTTCAGGTGGCAGGTGCTTGACTTGATTCTCTGCAACCATCAGGGGTTCAATATCAAGTTTTTATTATTTGACCTACTTCTGATGATGTCGATTGTTCACACTTAAGTAATATGTGAAAAAGGTTTGTTGCTAATAGTTGGCGAAATATTTAAATAAAATGTGTTGACTATTTCTGGAGGGAAAAGGCGGACGCGTGATATCCGGAACCAATTGATATCGGTAGCGTGTTCCTAGAGGGACGTTTTTTGCCGTGGCATTCTTGTTGTCAACATTTTGTCCAGTCGTACATGTCTGCTGAATAAATACAATTTACAGGTAATTTCTTACATTTTGTCTTCACCGGTTCCTATTGTATGCCATACTTAGCTGTGATGTAACCAATAGTTTTTACAACAATGTCAAAACTAAAGTTATCTTGGCTGCATCGCAGCTATGCAATACTCGGATATATCTAACTAGCTACATAGCTTTTGTTAGAAAAGCGAAAGTAACTTTGTTCGCCAAATAACGTTTCCCGGATAGTTGATTACGTCAACCAAATCTGGGGTCTATTCATTAGTTGGATTATGTTGCAAAAACGTTTCGTTTGTTGCAAAAAAAAGGAAAACCGCTGGCCAGCTAGCTAGCAACAACACGTGCGAAGCTAATCCACTGCCATTTCCTGGTATTTCTAAAGATGTAAAAAAAAAAAAAGAAATAGCGAGTATCTGGTATTTCTCTCATTGTAGAATGACAGATGGTCCAGAAACGCCGCCTAACTATGAGGAGCAGTTTGCCCACCGGTTCTCTCTCGAGGACCCGGAGTACCAGCAGTACGTGAGTCGCCCCGCCAACCCCCCGCCACTGGTAGAGGACTGGGGGGGGCGTGGAGGTGGAAACAACCGGGGCAGAGACAACAGGTAAACAACAACGACCATAACTAGCTGGGTGCGTTCATCTCATTAAACGTTTTGCTACATTGTGTGACGGTTTGTACTTGAACTACATGTTTCCTCCACAATCTAAGGTATGGTCGCTCTAGTTTTGTGAGGGTGGTGCAGTGTGGCCTGATTTAATATGGGTGTGTGACCACTTGAAATCTCTAAACTAGTTCAACACACCTTACAGTAGGCTCCAGTCCTCGGGGAGCCTGATTGGTGTCTCACTCCCCCGTCCCTAGAAACACACCTGATTTAAACAAATTGCATTCTAAAATTAAGATCATGATTACTTGATTATTGGAGTCAAGTGTGTTAGCCGTGGATGGGGGGGGGGTGTGTGACCCCCAAGCAAGCCCCCAGAGTACTGGAGTTGCCCAGGCCTGCCTTACACGATCTCCTACTGTGCTACCACAACCGTGTGGTTCTTCAACTGGGTCGTTCAGAACACCACTGTTTCTGTTCAATCAAATGTTGCACACCGTTTTGATCTGCTGAACGCAGCCCTGTCTCGTCTCTTCATCGTTAATATATTTAACACAGTATTGGACTGCTAACGATGACCATATTATTCTGCGCCATATTAAGAACAGGACATTTCCAGAAGTGTTTCTGCACAACAATAGCAGCTGGTCTGACATGTCATTCTACAGTTTACTGGGATGGACAACATGTTCATTTGGTTGATGTGTTTTTTCTTCTTCCCACTCTCCCCCCCACATCTCTTTCTCTCTCTCTTCCTCCCTCTGTTCTTCAGATCACAGGACCGTGGCGGGTACAGGGGCCGGGGTTGGGGAGGGGACAGGGGCCGGGGTTGGGGAGGGGACAGGGACCGCGGGGGAGACAGGGACCGCGGAGGGGATAGGGACCGCGGGGGAGACAGGGACAGGCGTTACGACCAGGGTGGTGGTGGGCATCAGTCTGGAAGATACAACTCCTACAACCAGAGACCATCACATTACGACCGCTACTGAACTCCTCTTACTGTGGAGTGACCTCACATCTCTCCAACCCTGTTCCTAGAGGGAGAACCTCCTGTAGGTTTAAACTCCAACCCTGTTCCTGGAGAGAGACCCTCCTGTAGGTTTAAACTCCAACCCTGTTCCTGGAGAGAGACCCTCCTGTAGGTTTAAACTCCAACCCTGTTCCTGGAGAGAGACCCTCCTGTAGGTTTAAACTCCAACCCTGTTCCTGGAGAGAGACCCTCCTGTAGGTTTAAACTCCAACCCTGTTCCTGGAGAGAGACCCTCCTGTAGGTTTAAACTCCAACCCTGTTCCTGGAGAGAGACCCTCCTGTAGGTTTAAACTCCAACCCTGTTCCTGGAGAGAGACCCACCCTCCTGTAGGTTTAAACTCCAACCCTGTTCCTGGAGAGAGACCCTCCTGTAGGTTTAAACTCCAACCCTGTTCCTGGAGAGGTACCCTCCTGTAGGTTTAAACTCCAGCCCCAGGTGTAACTGGTTCAGTTTATCAACAAGATAATTATTAGAACCAGGTGCGTTTGACTAGAGTTGGACTAAAAACTCTCCAGGAACAGGGTTGTAGTTGAAACCTACAGGAGGGTACCTCTCCAGGAACAGGGTTGGAGTTGAAACCTACAGGAGGGTCTCTCTCCAGGAACAGGGTTGGAGTTGAAACCTACAGGAGGGTCTCTCTCCAGGAACAGGGTTGTAGTTGAAACCTACAGGAGGGTACCTCTCCAGGAACAGGGTTGGAGTTGAAACCTACAGGAGGGTCTCTCTCCAGGAACAGGGTTGGTGAACCCTGCATTATTACAGACACACACATTATCACATTCTTAACCCTGCATTATCTGGCTGACACACACATACACACTGGCCGTAGCAGGTCAATCTGATCTCTCACCTCTCTTCCAGATTTAATATTGTATTGATCAGTGATGTCATGCTCTAATCCACACGGAACAGGATTACAACAGTGGTATTGATTATTCCAGCCAGTAGTCTGGGCATAGAGACCCTATAGGCCCTTTTCTATAGTAGTACCACTATATAGGGAATAGGTTACCATTTGGGACACAATCAGTGCAGCAGAGTCAAATGTAAAGTTTAAGATGCTCATCAATGCTACTAGTGTGATGAACTGCGATGATGGGCATGTGGTGTATTGTGGGGGTGGTTCTCTTGTTTTCATTTAGTTTGTTTCTCTTGACTCCTAAGACGACGTATTCAGCTGGTCTGGATGTTGATACGGTGTCATTGAATCAATCTAAAAATGTGTGATGAATGAAACCACTTTTGAACAGTCAATGTCATCTATTTTCTTACGTCACAAATATGCTTATTCTTTCCAGTTGAATATGTGACTTGGAATGGTAATCAGTAACACCATTTTCTTTTTGTCTGAAAAATACAAATATAAAAATTGTCTTTGTCTCTCTCTCTCTCCCATTTTCTTGAGCTTATTGAAACATGAGTTTTTGAAGCCTTTTAAATGTGCTTTATGTCCAGGGGGTGTATTCATTTGTTTTCCACTGTAGCAAAGTATTTTGCAACTGGAATCGTTAACTTCAAACATAACCTTTTTATGCAATGAAAATGAGAGTTTCTATTGGACAAATTCAGTTAGGTCCCTCCCTGTTTTATTTCTGTTCTGGGAAGTTGAACCCCTTTTGAACATGCTTTCTAGTCCAATAATAGTATTGGCTTAATCTGGGTCCTCACAACCACCCCTCGGTGTTAAGAATAGCAGCAGCGTACTAAAATCCTAAGGTTAGGGTCAGAGCCCTGGTCAAAAGTAGTGCTCTGTATGCGGAAATGAGGGGGGAGTCATTTGGGACACGTCATCCGTCTGTTGCGTTATATAATGAATGACGACCTGCAGTAGGGAGGGTGTCGAGCACTACATCGTGGGTGGCAACGTCTCTTTAAACCCTACTTAACACCGGTGACTAATGGCTAATACTGCACCATGCACAGATCTAGGATCAGCTTTCCATTCCCAAATCAGAACCGTTAGCTGGAGAGTAACATAGAACTGACCTTTTAGATCAGTCTAGCCTGTTCGCGCCGACGTAACTCTCCACTCATATCAAGGGTGACGTCTCCTTCGTCCTAATTATGAATGACTCATCACGGCTGCTACTGTATCACCATGAGCCAAGGTGGCTGTCTGTGGTGGTCCACTCCCAATTAAAGTGGTACTTCGAGCAGAGAGCTCAGTTTCTCAGGCCTCCTCGACTGCTACTGTATCACCATGAGCCAAGATGGCTGTCTGTGGTGGTCCACTCCCAATTAAAGTGGTACTTCAAGCAGAGAGCTCAGTTTCTCAGGCCTCCTCGACTGCTACTGTATCACCATGAGCCAAGATGGCTGTCTGTGGTGGTCCACTCCCAATTAAAGTGGTACTTCGAGCAGAGAGCTCAGTTTCTCATGCCTCCTCGACTGCTGCTGTATGAGGTCACCCTCTGCCCTGCAGCCCACTCACATCCTGTGATGTAACCACAGAGCTCCAGTTGTTTTCTGTTTATTCTAGTGTGAATATACAGTGTAAACGCTACATCTCATAGCGTTGTACATTCCTGACTACAACAGCGTTTGTATAACCAGAGAGAGTTGATTTGCGTGTCTTCGTTGAGCGTGATGTGGTGTAAAAACATAAAGGCTACATCTCATAGCGTTGTACATTCCTGACTACAACAGCGTTTGTATAACCAGAGAGAGTTGATTTGCGTGTCTTCGTTGAGCGTGATGTGGTGTAAAAACATAAAGGCTACATCTCATAGCGTTGTAAACTTCTGACTACAGTGATTCTTCTATCATTGAAACTACAACCCAGTAGCTTTATCTTACAACATCTGTGTACGTTTACCGGTCTGTGTTGTTTCCATACGGACAGAACTAATGCACAGGGTAATATGAAGGAAAAACAACTCTGTTAATAAATCACAACCTTTCCCTGCGCTTTGGTGTGGTGATGAGGAGCTGAAAGATGTGGTGATGAGAGGAGCTGAAAGATGAGAGGAGCTGAAAGATGTGGCGATGAGAGGAGCTGAAAGATGTGATGATGAGAGGAGCTGAAAGATGAGAGGAGCTGAAAGATGTGGCGATGAGAGGAGTTGAAAGATGAGAGGAGCTGAAAGATGTGGCGATGAGAGGAGCTGAAAGATGCGGCAATGAGAGGAGCTGAAAGATGCAGGGATGAGAGGAGCTGAAAGATGTGGCGATGAGAGGAGCTGAAAGATGTGGCGATGAGAGGAGCTGAAAGATGTAACGATGAGAGGAGCTGAAAGATGTGGCGATGAGAGGAGCTGAAAGATGCGGCAATGAGAGGAGCTGAAAGATGCGGGGATGAGAGGAGCTGAAAGATGTGACGATGAGAGGAGCTGAAAGATGTGACGATGAGAGGAGTTGAAAGATGAGAGGAGCTGAAAGATGTGGCGATGAGAGGAGCTGAAAGATGAGAGGAGCTGAAAGATGTGGCGATGAGAGGAGTTGAAAGATGAGAGGAGCTGAAAGATGTGGCGATGCGAGGAGCTGACTGATGAGAGTAGCTGAAAGATGCGGGGATGAGAGGAGCTGAAAGATGAGAGGAGCTGAAAGATGTGGCGATGAGAGGAGCTGACTGATGCGGCGATGAGAGGAGCTGAAAGATGTGGTAATGAGAGGAGCTGAAAGATGAGAGGAGCTGAAAGATGCGGCGATGAGAGGAGCTGACTGATGAGAGTAGCTGAAAGATGCGGGGATGAGAGGAGCTGAAAGATGTGGTAATGAGAGGAGCTGAAAGATGAGAGGAGCTGAAAGATGTGGCGATGAGAGTAGCTGAAAGATGCGGCGATGAGAGGAGCTGAAAGATGTGGAGCTGAAAGATGTGACGATGAGAGGAGTTGAAAGATGAGAGGAGCTGAAAGATGTGACGATGAGAGGAGCTGAAAGATGCGGCAATGAGAGGAGCTGAAAGATGCGGCGATGAGAGGAGCTGAAAGATGTGACGATGAGAGGAGCTGAAAGATGAGAGGAGCTGAAAGATGTGGTGATGAGAGGAGTTGAAAGATGAGAGGAGCTGAAAGATGCGGGGATGAGAGGAGCTGAAAGATGCAGCGATGAGAGGAGCTGAAAGATGAGAGGAGCTGAAAGATGCGGGGATGAGAGGAGCTGAAATATGCGGCGATGAGAGGAGCTGAAAGATGTGGTGCTGAGAGGAGCTGAAAGATGTGGTGCTGAGAGGAGCTGAAAGATGCATGGATGTTGTCGCTGTATGGCTGCAGGCATTAGACAGCTAGGGCCTCTCCTGTCACCCAATAGGAAACGAGGCATGACACAGCTCACACTATTCTTCACTGACTGTCTGGTTTACTTAGTTGATTGGGTGAATCAGATGTGTTAGTACTGGGTTGGAATAAAAGTCTGCACACCCTGAGACTGAGGAGATCCTGGAACATGGTTGAATAAAACCCAGATTCTGTCGTCACCAAATACACCTGTTGTTTCAGTAAATATATCTCTGCGGGAGTGAAACTTGATTCATAAAATCAAGGGCTTGACGAGCAGTTGATTAGTTAATTAGATTGAATTTGGAACAAAACACGTTGACTCCCTGTGAGGCCAAGGCCCCCATGTAGTAATCCACAAAGCAACTCAAGAGTAGGAGTGCAGATCTAGGATCTGTCCATATTGATCTGAATCGTTATGATCTAACAGACAAAACTGATCTTAGATCAGAACTCTGAGACTGTGGATCACGGGGCCCTTGGTCTGTGTGTTAAACGGTACCCTTTATAGTGTACTATTTTTAGTTTTAACAGGGCCTAAATGTGGTGGGGGAAGGGTTAACGGCTGGCCCGAGTGGTGCTCTGCAAAGAGAGGTGCAATCAGCTGTGATGATAGGGAGGGAGGGATGAGGGGAGAGAGGGATTCTGGAGCGCGGCGGGGGGAGGACTGCTGTCACTACAGTAATCAGTTCAGATTAGCCTAACTTTACTTTAGCCCTGGCAACAGCATCCTCAGAGAGGGAGGAAGGGAAAGACAAGGAGAGAGAGAGAGAGAGAGACTGATTTGAGAGATGGACCAAAGAAGGAGAGGAAAGGGGACAGAGAACTAGAGACAAAGAGGGAGATACAGAAAGACAGAGATATAGTTAAAGAGAGAAACGAGAGACCAAAACAGGTCTCTGAGAAAGGGATGAACGGGGTAGAGAGAGAGAGAGAGAGGATTAGAAGAATTAGTACAGCTGCTTAGCTCTCTGACTGTCTCATCCTAAACGATGTCTTCACTGCTCAAAGAAAGTTTTCCTTCAGAGAAGTTAGGGATTTTATTTTGGGGGATTTAAACTAAAGTACAGGAGTACGTACTGTGGCTGCTGCTGCCCACTAATACAGACAACACAACTAGCTGCTGCCCACTAATACAGACAACACAACTAGGCCACCCTGAAATGTTTATGTTAACATCTCCGTTTGTAGTAATTGGCCATTTTAACGTTGGCCGAGTGTGTTCACGATTATCCCCCAGTACAGATGTAGAAGCTTAATTTGAACCAGTTTGCTACAGCAGGGGAAAAAATCCTGCAGCAACAGGAAATTTGAATTATTATTAATTTGTGTCGGGGTTGATACAGTTTTCATTAGTGCAAATCAAATATGACATTCAAAAGTGGAAATAACTCACTTTAGAAGCATTTTAAAAACTCAAATACATTACAAGTTTGCATTCCCTGCTTTGCAGGAAAATCCTCAGCTGCAACAGGACTGTCAAGAGATACTGCTTGATTCTTCACGTAGGAGTTATAAGATGTTTATGTCCGTAGAGAAGCAGAAAAGTATTTAAGAAGTATTACAGGGAAGAAATCAACATACATTTGACACAGAGCTCAGTGGCTCTCTCTGAATCCCACGCCCACATATCACTGCTTAAGTATTTAAGTCATTACATTATGGAGGTGTTGGAGAGTGCTGGTGGTACATGAGGTGAGGAGTAGGGGGAGGTGGAGAGGTGGAGTGAGACAGAGATAATGGTAGAGGAGGTGAGGAGGAGGGAGACAGAGATAAAGGTATAGGAGAGGTGGAGTGAGACAGAGATAATGGTAGAGGAGGTGAGGAGGAGGGAGAGGTGGAGTGAGACAGATAAAGGTATAGGAGGAGGGAGAGGTGGAGTGAGACAGATAATGGTATAGGAGGAGGGAGAGGTGGAGTGAGACAGAGATAAAGGTATAGGAGGAGGGAGAGGTGGAGTGAGACAGATAATGGTATAGGAGGTGAGGAGGAGTGAGACAGAGATAAAGGTATAGGAGGAGGGAGACAGATAATGGTAGAGGGGGTGAGGAGGAGTGAGACAGAGATAAAGGTATAGGAGGAGGGAGTGGTGGAGTGAGACAGAGATAAAGGTATAGGAGGAGGGAGAGGTGGAGTGAGACAGATAATGGTAGAGGGGGTGAGGAGGAGGGAGAGGTGGAGTGAGACAGATAATGGTAGAGGGGGTGAGGAGGAGTGAGACAGAGATAAAGGTATAGGAGGAGGGAGTGGTGGAGTGAGACAGATAATGGTAGAGGAGGAGGGAGAGGTGGAGTGAGACAGAGATAAAGGTATAGGAGGAGGGAGAGGTGGAGTGAGACAGATAATGGTATAGGAGGTGAGGATGGGGGAGGGGTGGAGTGAGACAGAGATAAAGGTATAGGAGGTGAGGAGGAGGGAGAGGTGGAGTGAGACAGAGATAAAGGTATAGGAGGTGAGGAGGAGGGAGAGGTGGAGTGAGACAGAGATAAAGGTATAGGAGGAGGGAGAGGTGGCGTGAGACAGAGAAAGGTATAGGAGGAGAGGAGGAGGGAGTGGTGGAGTGAGACGGAGATAATGGTATAGGAGGTGAGGTGAGGAGGAGGGAGACAGAGATAATGGTATAGGAGGAGAGGGAGTGGTGGAGTGAGACAGAGATAAAGGTATAGGAGGTGAGGAGGAGGGAGAGGTGGAGTGAGACAGAGATAAAGGTATAGGAGGAGGGAGTGGTGGAGTGAGACAGATAATGGTAGAGGAGGAGAGGTGGAGTGAGACAGAGATAAAGGTATAGGAGGTGAGGGAGAGGTGGAGTGAGACAGTGATAAAGGTATAGGAGGAGGGAGAGGGAGAGGTGGAGTGAGACGGAGATAATGGTATAGGAGGTGAGGGAGAGGTGGAGTGAGACAGTGATAAAGGTATAGGAGGTGAGGGAGAGGTGGAGTGAGACAGTGATAAAGGTATAGGAGGAGGGAGAGGTGGAGTGAGACGGAGATAATGGTATAGGAGGTGAGGAGAGGAGGAGGGAGACAGAGATAATGGTATAGGAGGAGAGGGAGTGGTGGACTGAGACAGATAAAGGTATAGGAGGTGAAGAGGAGGGAGAGGTGGAGTGAGACAGAGATAATGTTATAGGAGGTGAGGAGGGAGTGGTGGACTGAGACAGAGATAAAGGTGTAGGAGGTGAGGAGGAGGGAGAGGTGGAGTGAGACAGAGATAACATTGGAAACTCTATGGAACAAAAAGCCTTCACTATATCATCCTGGAATATCCAAGGCCTGAGGTCATCTGCCTTTGGCCTAAAGAGCAGGAACCCGGACTTCACCAATGAAATCGGTAATACAGACATTGTCATCCTGCAAGAAACCTGGTATAGAGGAGACGGACCCACTGGTTGCCCTCTAGGTTACAGAGAGCTGGTAGTCCCATCCACCAAACTACCAGGTGTGAAACAGGGAAGGGACTCAGGGGGTATGCTAATTTGGTATAGAGCAGACCTAACTCACTCCATTAGATTAATCAAAACAGGAACATTCTACATTTGGCTAGAAATTCAAAAGGAAATGATCCTAACAGAGAAAAATGTCCTCCTGTGTGCTACCTATATCCCCCCACTAGAATCCTGCTGTATCCTGTGTGCTACCTATATCCCCCCACTAGAATCCTGCTGTATCCTGTGTGCTACCTATATCCCCCCACTAGAATCCTGCTGTATCCTGTGTGCTACCTATATCCCCCCACTAGAATTCTGCTGTATCCTGTGTGCTACCTATATCCCCCCACTAGAATCCTGCTGTATCCTGTGTGCTACCTATATCCCCCCACTAGAATCCTGCTGTATCCTGTGTGCTACCTATATCCCCCCACTAGAATCCCCTTTATCCCCCCACTAGAATCCCCAGACTTTAATGAAGACAGCTTCTCCACCCTGGTGGGGGAGAACCATCATTTCCAGGCCCAGGGACATGTACTAGTCTGTGGCGACATCAATGCCAGAACCGGACAAGAACCTGACACCCTCAGCACACAGGGGGACAAACACCTGCCTGGAGGTGACAGCATTCCCTCCCACATATGCCCCCCTAGGCACAACTACGACAACATAACCAACAAAAACGGGTCACAACTCCTGCAGCTCTGTCGCACGCTGGGTATGTACATAGTCAATGGTAGGCTTCGAGGGGACTCCTATGGTAGGTACACCTATAGCTCATCTCTTGGCAGTAGTACTGTAGACTACTTTATCACTGACCTCAACCCAGAGTCTCTCAGAGAGTTCACAGTCAGCCCACTGACACCCCTATCAGACCACAGCAAAATCACAGTCTACTGAAACAGAGCAATACTCTATCATGAGGCATCAAAGCCAAAGGAACTGAGTAACATTAAGAAATGTTATAGATGGAAGGAATGCAGTTTGGAAACCTACCAAAAAACAATTAGGCAACAACAAATTCAATCCCCTTTAGACAATTTCCTGGGTAAAACGTTCCACTGTAATAGTGAAGGTGTAAACTTGGCAGTAGAAAATCTTAACAGTATATTTGACCTCTCAGCTTCCCTATCAAATCTAAAAATCTCAAATAGAAAACCGAAGAAAATGAACAATAATGACAAATGGTTTGATGAAGAATGTAAAACCCTAAGAAAGAAATTGAGAAACCTGTCCAACCAAAAACATAGAGACTCGGAAAACCTGAGTCTACGCCTTCACAATGGTGAATCACTAAAACAATACAGAAATACACTACGGAAAAAGAAGGAACAGCTTGTCAGAAATCAGCTCAATGTAATTGAAGAATCCATAGACTCTAACCACTTCTGGGGAAAATTGGAAAACACTAAACAAACAACAACACAAAGAATTATCTATCCAAAATGGAGATGTCTGGGTAAACCACTTCTCCAAACTTTTTGGCTCTATAACAAAGAACAAACAGCAAAAACATATACATGATCAAATACAAAGTTTAGAATCAACTATTAAAGACTCCCAGAACCCACTGGATTCTCCAATTACATTGAATGAGTTACAGGACAAAATAAAAATCCTCCAACACAAGAAGGCCTGTGGTGTTGATGGTATCCTCAATGAAATTATCAAATATACAGACAACAAATTCCAATTGGCTATACTAAAACTCTTTAACATCATCCTTAGCTCTGGCATCTTCCCCAATATTTGGAACCAGGGACTGATCACCCCAATCCACAAAAGTGGAGACAAATTTGACCCCAATAACTACCGTGGAATATGCGTCAACAGTAACCTTGGAAAAATCCTCTGCATTATCATTAACAGCAGACTCGTACATTTCCTCAATGAAAACAATGTAATGAGCAAATGTCAAATTTACCAAATTACCGGACAACAGACCATGTATTCACCCTGCACACGCTAATTGACAACCAAACAAACCAAAACAATGGCAAAGTCTTCTCATGCTGTGTTGATTTCAAAAAAGCCTTCGACTCAATTTGGCATGAGGGTCTGCTATACAAACTGATGGAAAGTGGTGTTGGGGGTAAAACATACAACATTATAAAATCCATGTACACAAACAACAAATGTGCGGTTAAAATTGGCAAAAAACACACACATTTCTTCATACAGGGTCGTGGGGTGAGACAGGGATGCAGCTTAAGCCCCACCCTCTTCAACATATATATCAATGAATTGGCGAGGCCACTAGAAAAGTCTGCAGCACCCGGCCTCGCCCTACTAGAATCCGAAGTCAAATGTCTGCTGTTTGCTGATGATCTGGTGCTTCTGTCACCAACCAAGGAGGGCCTACAGCAGCACCTAGATCTGGGCCCTGACAGTAAATCTCAGTAAGAACAAAATAATGGTGTTCCAAAAAAGGTCCAGTCACCAGGACCACAAATTCAAATTCCATCTAGTCACCGTTGCCCTAGAGCACACAAAAAACTATACATACCTTGGCCTAAACATGAGCGCCACAGGTAACTTCCACAAAGCTGTGAACGATCTGAGAGACAAGGTAAGAAGGGTATTCTATGCCATCAAAAGGAACATAAATTTCAACATACCAATTAGGATTTGGCTAAAAATACTTGAATCAGTCATAGAGCCCATTGCCCTTTATGGTTGTGAGGTCTGGGGTCTGCTCACCAACCAAGACTTCACAAAATGGGACAAACACCAAATTGAGACTCTGCACGCAGAATTCTGCAAAAATATCCTCCGTGTACAACGTAAAACACCAAATAATACATGCAGAGCAGAATTAGGCCGATACCCACTAATGATCAAAATCCAGAAAAGAGACGTTAAATTCTATAACCACCTAAAAGGAAGCTATTCCCAAAGCCTTGCTATTGAGAAAGGCAGCCGAAGGCAGACCTGGCTCTCAGGAGAGGACAGGCTATGTGTTCACTGCCAACAAAATGAGGTGGAAACTGAGCTGCACTTCCTAACCTCCTGCCCAATGTATGCCCATATTAGAGACACATATTTCCCTCAGATTACACAGACCCACAAAGAAATCGAAAACAAACCCGTTTTTTGATAAACTCCCATATCTATTGGGTGAAATTCCACAGTGAGCATCACAGCAGCAAGATGTGTGACCTGTTGCCACGAGAAAAGGTCAACCAGTGAATACAACCCATATTTATGCTTATTTATTTTCCCTTGTGTCCCTTAACCATTTGTACATCGTTACAACACTGTATATATACATAATATGACATTTGTAATGTCTTTATTGTTTTGGAACTTATATATGTGTAATGTTTACTGTTCATTTTTATTGTTTATCTCACTTTTATATATCTACCTCACTTGCTTTGGCAATGTTAACACATGTTTCCCATGCCAATGAAGCCCCTTGAATTGTAATTCAATTGAATTGATATATATATATATATATATATATACACAGAGGGAGATATACACAGAGGGAGATATATACAGAGGGAGATATATACAGAGGGAGATATATGCAGAGGGAGAGATACAGGGAGAGGGAGAGATAGAGAGAGAGGCAGGGAGAGATATAGAGAGAGAGGGAGGGAGAGAGAGAGGTAGAGAGAGATATAGAGAGAGATGGAGAGAGGGAGGGAGAGAGAGAGGCAGAGAGAGAGGGAGAGAGGGAGGGAGGGAGAGAGAGAGGTAGAGAGAGATGGAGAGAGGGAGGGAGAGAGAGAGGCACAGAGAGAGGGAAGAGGACATTTCTGTGGTTGAGGAGGCCCTGTGTCTGGTCCAGTGGGTTGTCAGGACTCATAGAGTGGGTTTGTGGCGATCTGATGTGACAGGGAGGTAGCCTGTGCTGGCGTGCGTCTCTCTCTCTCTCTCTCTCTCTCTCTCTCTCTCTCTCTCTCTCTCTCTCTCTCTCTCTCTCTCTCTCTCTCTCTCTCTCTCTCTCTCTCTCTCTCTCTCTCTCTCTCTCTCTCTCTCTCTCTCTCTCTCTCTCTCTCTCTCTCTCTCTCTCTCTCTCTCTCTCTCTCTCTCTCTCTCTCTCTCTCTCTCTCTCTCTTCTCTCTCTCTCTCTCTCTCTCTCTCTCTCTCTCTCTCTCTGTCCCCCTCCTCTCTCTCTCTCTCTCTCTCTCTCTCTCTCTCTCTCCTCTCTCTCTCTCTCTCTCTCTCTGTCTCTCTCTCTCTCTCTCTCTGTCTCTCTGTCTCTCTCTCTGTCTCTCTGTCTCTCTCTCTCTTCTCTCTCTCTCTCTCTCTCTCTCTCTCTCTCTCTCTCTCTCTCTCTCTCTCTCTCTCTCTCTCTCTCTCTCTCTCTCTCTCTCTCTCTCTCTCTCTCTCTCTCTGTCTCTCTCTCTTTCTCTCTCTCTCTCTCTCTCTCTCTCTCTCTCTCTCTCTCTCTCTGTCTCTCTCTCTCTCCTCTCTCTCTCTTTCTCTCTCTCCCTCTCTCTCTCTCCCTCTCTCTCATCCCCTGTGTTTCCCCGCAGCACTAAGTGACCTATATCTCGTGTCAGGGGGGCGTAGGGGCTGTGCGCGTGTGTGTTGTGTGTTTCTGTCTGTGTGTGTGTGTGCGGGCAGGGGTGAAGGGTTGTGTAGGTCATTAGAGTGTTGTAACATGACTTATGGGGCTAAGGGTTGTGTAGGTCATTAGGTCATTAGAGCGTTGTAACATGACTTATGGGGCTAAGGGTTGTGTAGGTCATTACAGCGCTATAACATGTGACTTATGGGGCTAAGGGTTGTGTAGGTCATTACAGCATTATAACATGTGACTTATGGGGCTAAGGGTTGTGTAGGTCATTAGAGCGTTATAACATGACTTATGGGGCTAAGGGTTGTGTAGGTCATTAGAGTGTTATAACATGTGACTTATAGGGCTAAGGGTTGTGTAGGTCATTAGAGTGTTATAACATGACTTATAGGGCTAAGGGTTGTGTAGGGCATTGGAGCGCTATAACATGTGACTTATGGGGCTAAGGGTTGTGTAGGTCATTAGAGCGTTATAACATGTGACTTATGGGGCTAAGGGTTGTGTAGGTCATTAGAGCGTTATAACATGACTTATGGGGCTAAGGGTTGTGTAGGTCATTAGAGCGCTATAACATGTGACTTATGGGGCTAAGGGTTGTGTAGGTCATTAGAGCGTTGTAACATGACTGGCTAATGGGGTTGTTGTGTAGGTCATTAGAGCGCTATAACATGACTTATGGGGCTAAGGGTTGTGTAGGTCATTAGAGCGCTATAACATGTGACTTATGGGGCTAAGGGTTGTGTAGGGCATTAGAGTGTTGTAACATGTGACTTATAGGGCTAAGGGTTGTGTAGGGCATTGGAGCGCTATAACATGTGACTTATGGGGCTAAGGGTTGTGTAGGTCATTAGAGCGTTATAACATGTGACTTATGGGGCTACGGGTTGTGTAGGTCATTAGAGTGTTGTAACATGACTTATGGGGCTAAGGGTTGTGTAGGTCATTATAGTGTTATAACATGTGACTTATGGGGCTAAGGGTTGTGTAGGTCATTAGAGCGTTGTAACATGACTTATGGGGCTAAGGGTTGTGTAGGGCATTAGAGTGTTATAACATGTGACTTATGGGGCTAAGGGTTGTGTAGGTCATTAGAGCGTTATAACATGTGACTTATGGGGCTAAGGGTTGTGTAGGTCATTAGAGCGTTATAACATGTGACTTATGGGGCTAAGGGTTGTGTAGGTCATTAGAGCGTTGTAACATGACTTATGGGGCTAAGGGTTGTGTAGGTCATTAGAGTGTTATAACATGTGACTTATGGGGCTAAGGGTTGTGTAGGTCATTAGAGCGCTATAACATGTGTGTGTGCCTGTGTGTTTGTGTGTGTGTGTGTGTGTGTTTGTGTGTGTGTGTGTGTGTGTGTGGTGTGTGTGTGTGTGTGTGTGTGTGCGTGTGTGTGTGTGACTTGTGGGGTAAGGGTTGTGTAGGTCGTTGTGTGTGTATTCTGATGTTGGGTGTGTGTGTATTCTGATGTTAGGTGTGTGTGTGTATTCTGATGTTAGGTGTGTGTGTGTATTCTGATGTTGGGTGTGTGTGTATAACATGTGACTTATGGGGCTGGGTTGTGTAGGTGTGTGTTATAACTGACTTTGGGGCTGGGTTGTGTATTCATTAGAGTGTGTGTAACTGATGTTGGGGCTAAGGGTTGTGTAGGTCATTAGAGCGTTATAAATGGATTCTGAAGACATTCTCATTCTAGAACCAGCTTCCGTCTCATTATATATATATATATATATATATATATATTATAGTATATAACAGTGCCTTATGGGGCTAAGGGTTGTGTAGGTCATTAGAGTGTTGAACTTTGACCTTATTGCCACATTTCAGGCATCAAACATACAGATATAAAACTGTATTTTTTTGGTGAAGAATCAACAACAAGTGGGACACAATCATGAAGTGGAACGACATTTATTGGATATTTCAAACTTTTTTAACAAATCAAAAACTGAAAAATTGGGCGTGAAAAAATTATTCAGCCCATGTGATGTGTGTTCCAGTGTTCTTTTACTATGGATTCTGAAGACATTCTCATTCTAGAACCAGAGATGTAATATCACACTAGAGTGGACAAAAACCTACAGAGATGTAATATAACACTAGAGTGGACATAAACCTACAGAGATGTAATATAACACTAGAGTGGTCATAAACCTACTGAGATGTAATATAACACTAGAGTGGACATAAACCTACAGAGATGTAATATAACACTAGAGTGGACATAAACCTACACTAACAGAGATGTAATATCACACTGATGTTGACAAAACCTACAGAGATGTAATATAACACAAGACTGGACATAAACCTGACAGAGATGTAATATAACACTAGAGTGGACATAAACCTACAGAGATGTAATATAACACTAGAATGGACATAAACCTGACAGAGATGTAATATAACACCAGAGTGGACATAAACC
>NW_026280421.1:42500-45000 GCF_023373465.1 Oncorhynchus keta
TTCTTCAGGATCGTCTGAGACCAGCCACCCAGACAGCTGATGAAACTGTGGGTTTGTCTGAGACCAGCCACCCAGACAGCTGATGAAACTGTGGGTTTGTCTGAGACCAGCCACCCAGACAGCTGATGAAACTGTGGGTTTGTCTGAGACCAGCCACCCAGACAGCTGATGAAACTGTGGGTTTGTCTGAGACCAGCCACCCAGACAGCTGATGAAACTGTGGGTTTGTCTGAGACCAGCCACCCAGACAGCTGATGAAACTGTGGGTTTGTCTGAGACCAGCCACCCAGACAGCTGATGAAACTGTGGGTTTGTCTGAGACCAGCCACCCGGACAGCTGATGAAACTGTGGGTTTGTCTGAGACCAGCCACCTGGACAGCTGATGAAACTGTGGGTCTCAGGGAAGCTCACCTGCGTGCTCATCGTCCTCAACAGGGTCTTGATTTGACTGAAGTCGGAACCAACTTCAGTGGGCAAATGTTCCCTTCGATGGCCACTGGCACGCTGGAGAAGTGTGCTCTTCACGGAGAAATCCCGGTTTCAACTGTACTCACCAGATATGTCAACCATTGAGCACGTTTTGGAGGCTCTGGATCGACGTGGACGACAGCATGTTTTGGTTCCCACCCATATCCAGCAACTTCGCACAGCCATTGAAGAGGAGCGGGACAACATGCCACAGGCCACAGGCCACAATCAACATCCTGATCAACTTTATGCGAAGGAGATTTGTCGCGATGCATGAGGCAAATGGGGGTCACACCAGATACTGACTGGTTTTCTGATCCACGCCAACCACCTTTACATGTTTTTAGTAGTATCTGCTCTGCATACTGTATGTTATTAGTAGTATCTGCTCTGCATACTGTATGTTATTAGTAGTATCTGCATACTGTATGTGTTATTAGTAGTATCTGCATACTGTATGTTATTAGTAGTATCTACTCTGCATACTGTATGTTATTAGTAGTATCTGCTCTGCATACTGTATGTTATTAGTAGTATCTGCTCTACATACTGTATGTTATTAGTAGTATCTGCATACTGTATGTGTTATTAGTAGTATCTGCATACTGTATGTTATTAGTAGTATCTACTCTGCATACTGTATGTTATTAGTAGTATCTGCTCTGCATACTGTATGTTATTAGTAGTATCTGCTCTGCATACTGTGTGTGTTATTAGTAGTATCTGCTCTGCATACTGTATGTTATTAGTAGTATCTGCTCTGCATACTGTATGTTATTAGTAGTATCTGCTCTGCATACTGTATGTTATTAGTAGTATCTGCTCTGCATACTGTATGTTATTAGTAGTATCTGCTCTGCATACTGTATGTTATTAGTAGTATCTGCTCTGCATACTGTATGTTATTAGTAGTATCTGCTCTGCATACTGTATGTGTTAATAGTAGTATCTGCTCTGCATACTGTATGTTAATAGTAGTATCTGCTCTGCATACTGTATGTTAATAGTAGTATCTGCTCTGCATACTGTATGTTATTAGTAGTATCTGCTCTGCATACTGTATGTTATTAGTAGTATCTGCTCTGCATACTGTGTGTGTTATTAGTAGTATCTGCTCTGCATACTGTGTGTTATTAGTAGTATCTGCTCTGCATACTGTATGTTATTAGTAGTATCTGCTCTGCATACTGTATGTTATTAGTAGTATCTGCTCTGCATACTGTATGTTAATAGTAGTATCTGCTCTGCATACTGTATGTTATTAGTAGTATCTGCTCTGCATACTGTATGTTATTAGTAGTATCTGCTCTGCATACTGTATGTTATTAGTAGTATCTGCTCTGCATACTGTATGTTATTAGTAGTATCTGCTCTGCATACTGTGTGTGTTATTAGTAGTATCTGCTCTGCATACTGTGTGTTATTAGTAGTATCTGCTCTGCATACTGTATGTTATTAGTAGTATCTGCTCTGCATACTGTATGTTATTAGTAGTATCTGCTCTGCATACTGTATGTGTTATTAGTAGTATCTGCTCTGCATACTGTATGTTATTAGTAGTATCTGCTCTGCATACTGTATGTTATTAGTAGTATCTGCTCTGCATACTGTATGTTATTAGTAGTATCTGCTCTGCATACTGTATGTGTTATTAGTAGTATCTGCTCTGCATACTGTATGTTATTAGTAGTATCTGCTCTGCATACTGTATGTTATTAGTAGTATCTGCTCTGCATACTGTATGTGTTATTAGTAGTATCTGCTCTGCATACTGTGTGTTATTAGTAGTATCTGCTCTGCATACTGTATGTGTTATTAGTAGTATCTGCTCTGCATACTGTGTGTTATTAGTAGTATCTGCTCTGCATACTGTATGTTATTAGTAGTATCTGCTCTGCATACTGTGTGTTATTAGTAGTATCTGCTCTGCATACTGTATGTTATTAGTAGTATCTGCTCTGCATACTGTATGTGTTATTAGTAGTATCTGCTCTGCATACTGTATGTTATTAGTAGTATCTGCTCTGCATA
>NW_026280421.1:47500-57500 GCF_023373465.1 Oncorhynchus keta
CAGGCAGGAAGTAAGGAAGGAAGTCAGGCAGGCAGGCAGGCAAGCAGGCAGGCAGGCAGGCAGGCAGGCAGGCAGGCAGGCAGGCAGGGAGGCAGGAAGGCAGGCAGGCAGGAAGGAAGGAAGGAAGGAAGGAAGGAAGGAAGGAAGGAAGGAAGGAAGGCAGGCAGGGCAGGCAGGAGGCAGGCAGGAAGGAAGGGAGGCAGGTAGGAAGGAAGGCAGGGAGGCAGGAAGGCAGGCAGGGCAGGAAGGAAGGAAGGAAAGGAAGGGAAGGAAGGAAGGAAGGCAGGCAGGCAGGCAGGAAGGAAGGAAGGAAGGCAGGGAAGGCAGGAAGGCAGGAAGGAAGGAAGGAAGGAAGGAAGGCAGGTAGGAAGGAAGGAAGGAAGGAAGGAAGGAAGGAAGGAAGGAAGGAAGGCAGGCAGGCAGGCAGGCAGGAAGGAAGGCAGGCAGGCAGGCAGGTAGGAAGGAAGGCAGGGAGGCAGGAAGGCAGGCAGGAAGGAAGGCAGGCAGGCAGGCAGGCAGGCAGGAAGGAAGGAAGGAAGGAAGGAAGGGAAGGAAGGAAAGGAAGGAAGGAAGGAAGGAAGGAAGGAAGGAAGGAAGGAAGGAAGGTAGGAAGGAAGGAAGGAAGGAAGGAAGGAAGGAAGGAAGGAAGGAAGGAAGGCAGGAAGGAGGAAGGAAGGCAGGAAGGAAGGAAGGAAGGACAGACAGGCAGGAAGGAAGGAAGGAAGCAAGGCAGGGACAGAAAAAGAAATGTGGTGATTAGGGTGCAATATGTAGGGAATAGGGTGCAATATGTAGGGAATAGGGTGCACTATGTAGGGAATAGGGTGCACTATGTAGGGAATAGGGTGCCATTAGCCTCTGACCTGGGTATCTGGACCTGGTAGGTCTAGGAGGATAGCGGCAGCCCTATTCCCTACGCTCCTCCCAGGACACGGATAGAGGCAGCCCTGTTCAGACTGTATATTATAGAGGGGTACTTACGCCCCTCCCAGGACACGGATAGAGGCAGCCCTGTTCAGACTGTATATTATAGAGGGGTACTTACGCCCCTCCCAGGACACGGATAGAGGCAGCCCTGTTCAGACTGTATATTATAGAGGGGTACTTACGCCCCTCCCAGGACACGGATAGAGGCAGCCCTGTTCAGACTGTAGCGAGTCATCATGTTGGGGATGTCATCCTGTAGTTCTGTCTTCTTACCAGAGAACCCAGCCCTCTCAAATAGATGGGCTCGGGCAGGAGACGAGTCCTGGGAGAGACGATACAGAGGGTTAGTGTGTGTGTGTGTTTGTCCCAGTCTGTGTGGGTCGTCCTCAGGGGGATAGTTGTACCAGGTTGGCCAATAACAGAAACTCGTGGCTAGTCATTTTAGTTTGAGATTATTTCCCTTGTGTGTGTGTGTGTGTGTGTGTGTGTGTGTGTGTGTGTGTGTGTGTGTGTGTTCCTATGCCTCTCCATCTCACCTGTTTGACTGAGCGCACCGAGGAGACATGGTCCACCTGGGCACACCACTTGTCGTAGCAGTTGTACTCTCCCTTCTCTGCCATGTCCCACAGGTACTGACGTCCTCTGAAGTTCTCCTGCTCGTAGCCCACCCATCTGAACCACACACACATAGAGACAACCTCTGAAATTCTCCTGCTCGTAGCCCACCCATCTGAACCACACACACATAGAGACAACCTCTGAAGATCTCCTGCTCGTAGCCCACCCATCTGAACCACACACACATAGACACAACCTCTGAAGATCTCCTGCTCGTAGCCCACCCATCTGAACCACACACACATAGAGACAACCTCTGAAGATCTCCTGCTCGTAGCCCACCCATCTGAACCACACACACACATAGACACAACCTCTGAAGTTCTCCTGCTCGTAGCCCACCCATCTGAACCACACACACATAGACACAACCTCTGAAGATCTCCTGCTCGTAGCCCACCCATCTGAACCACACACACATAGACACAACCTCTGAAGATCTCCTGCTCGTAGCCCACCCATCTGAACCACACACACACAGACACAACCTCTGAACAGTGGAACAATGACTGCAGACAACAACAGGGTGGTGGAGGGGAAAACTAGGGACAAGATACATCTATATGTCTTAGGATGAACACATTAAGAATGTAATTGTGAAAGAACGTGATTGGCCAGATCTGAATTACTGCAATGATACTGAAAATAATTTCCTGCTCGGAATTCTATTCTATTTGATTCTATTCTCGTTTGTTCTGAATGATATTGGTATTTTTTAAGTGAACAGGTATTCCTGTTCAATGTGATATAATCCACAGTTTTCTATACAGAATGCGTGTCTTTTTGCAGTGACATATTAATGTCACGAGGTGGCTCCACTCCACTTATGATCCATCTCCACAGAGCCCTAACCCTCCATCTCCACAGAGCCCTAACCCACTAACCCTCCATCTCCACAGAGCCCTAACCCTCCATCTCCACAGAGCCCTAACCCACTAACCCTCCATCTCCACAGAGCCCTAACCCTCCATCTCCACAGAGCCCTAACCCTCCATCTCCACAGAGCCCTAACCCACTAACCCTCCATCTCCACAGAGCCCTAACACTCCATCTCCACAGAGCCCTAACCCACTAACCCTCCATCTCCACAGAGCCCTAACCCTCCATCTCCACAGAGCCCTAACCCTCCATCTCCACAGAGCCCTAACCCACTAACCCTCCATCTCCACAGAGCCCTAACCCTCCATCTCCACAGAGCCCTAACCCTCCATCTCCACAGAGCCCTAACCCACTAACACTCCATCTCCACAGAGCCCTAACCCATTAACCCTCCATCTCCACAGAGCCCTAACCCACTAACCCTCCATCTCCACAGAGCCCTAACCCACTAACCCTCCATCTCCACAGAGCCCTAACCCTCCATCTCCACAGAGCCCTAACCCTCCATCTCCACAGAGCCCTAACCCACTAACCCTCCATCTCCACAGAGCCCTAACACTCCATCTCCACAGAGCCCTAACCCACTAACCCTCCATCTCCACAGAGCCCTAACCCTCCATCTCCACAGAGCCCTAACCCTCCATCTCCACAGAGCCCTAACCCACTAACCCTCCATCTCCACAGAGCCCTAACCCTCCATCTCCACAGAGCCCTAACCCACTAACCCTCCATCTCCACAGAGCCTTAACCCTCCATCTCCACAGAGCCTTAACCCACTAACCCTCCATCTCCACAGAGCCCTAACCCTCCATCTCCACAGAGCCCTAACCCACTCACCCTCCATCTCCACAGAGCCCTAACCCACTAACCCTCCATCTCCACAGAGCCATAACCCTCCATCTCCACAGAGCCCTAACCCTCCATCTCCACAGAGCCCTAACCCACTAACACTCCATCTCCACAGAGCCCTAACGCTCCATCTCCACAGAGCCCTAACCCTCCATCTCCACAGAGCCCTAACGCTCCATCTCCACAGAGCCATAACCCTCCATCTCCACAGAGCCATAACCCTCCATCTCCACAGAGCCCTAACCCACTAACGCTCCATCTCCACAGAGCCCTAACGCTCCATCTCCACAGAGCCATAACCCTCCATCTCCACAGAGCCCTAACCCTCCATCTCCACAGAGCCCTAACCCTCCATCTCCACAGAGCCCTAACCCACTAACGCTCCATCTCCACAGAGCCCTAACCCACTAACCCTCCATCTCCACAGAGCCCTAACCCTCCATCTCCACAGAGCCCTAACCCTCCATCTCCACAGAGCCCTAACCCACTAACCCTCCATCTCCACAGAGCCATAACCCTCCATCTCCACAGAGCCCTAACCCTCCATCTCCACAGAGCCCTAACCCTCCATCTCCACAGAGCCCTAACCCACTAACCCTCCATCTCCACAGAGCCCTAACCCACTAACGCTCCATCTCCACAGAACCCTAACCCACTTACCCTCCATCTCCACAGAGCCCCAACCCACTCACCCTCCATCTCCACAGAGCCCTAACCCACTAACCCTCCATCTCCACAGAGCCCTAACCCACTTACCCTCCATCTACACAGAGCCCTAACCCACTCACCCTCCATCTCCACAGAGCCCTAACCCACTACGCTCCATCTCCACAGAGCCCTAACCCACTCACCCTCCATCTCCACAGAGCCCTAACCCACTACGCTCCATCTCCACAGAGCCCTAACCCACTCACCCTCCATCTCCACAGAGCCCTAACCCTCCATCTCCACAGAGCCCTAACCCACTAACCCTCCATCTCCACAAAGCCCTAACCCACTTACGCTCCATCTCCACAGAGCCCTAACCCTCCATCTCCACAGAGCCCTAACTCACTAACCCTCCATCTCCACAGAGCCCTAACCCACTTACGCTCCATCTCCACAGAGCCCTAACCCTCCATCTCCACAGAGCCCTAACCCACTAACCCTCTATCTGCACAGAGCCCAAACCCACTCACCCTCCATCTCCACAGAGCCCTAACCCTCCATCTCCACAGAGCCCTAACCCACTAACCCTCCATCTCCACAGAGCCCGAACCCACTTACTCTCCATCTCCACAGAGCCCTAACCCACTAACCCTCCATCTCCACATAGCCCTAACCCACTAACCCTCCATCTCCACAGAGCCCTAACCCACTCACCCTCCATCTCCACAGAGCCCTAACCCACTCACCCTCCATCTCCACAGAGCCCTAACCCACTTATGCTCCATCTCCACGGAGCCCTAACCCACTCACCCTCCATCTCCACAGAGCCCTAACCCACTCACCGTCCATCGCCACAGAGCCCTAACCCACTAACCCTCCATCTCCACAGAGCCCTAACCCCCTCACCCTCCATCTCCACAGAGCCCTAACCCTCCATCTCCACAGAGCCCTAACCCTCCATCTCCACAGAGCCCTAACCCACTAACCTCCATCTCCACAGAGCCCTAACCCATTAACCCTCCATCTCCACAGAGCCCTAACCCACTAACCCTCCATCTCCACAGAGCCCTAACCCTCCATCTCCACAGAGCCCTAACCCACTCACCCTCCATCTCCACAGAGCCCTAACCCACTAACCCTCCATCTCCACAGAGCCTTAACCCTCCATCTCCACAGAGCCCTAACCCACTAACCCTCCATCTCCACAGAGCCCTAACCCTCCATCTCCACAGAGCCCTAACCCACTTACCCTCCATCTCCACAGAGCCCTAACACACTAACCCTCCATCTCCACAGAGCCATAACCCTCCATCTCCACAGAGCCCTATCCCTCCATCTCCACAGAGCCCTAACCCACTAACACTCCATCTCCACAGAGCCCTAACGCTCCATCTCCACAGAGCCCTAACGCTCCATCTCCACAGAGCCATAACCCTCCATCTCCACAGAGCCATAACCCTCCATCTCCACAGAGCCCTAACCCACTAACGCTCCATCTCCACAGAGCCCTAACGCTCCATCTCCACAGAGCCATAACCCTCCATCTCCACAGAGCCCTAACCCTCCATCTCCACAGAGCCCTAACCCTCCATCTCCACAGAGCCCTAACCCACTAACGCTCCATCTCCACAGAGCCCTAACCCACTAACCCTCCATCTCCACAGAGCCCTAACCCTCCATCTCCACAGAGCCCTAACCCTCCATCTCCACAGAGCCCTAACCCTCCATCTCCACAGAGCCCTAACCCACTAACCCTCCATCTCCACAGAGCCATAACCCTCCATCTCCACAGAGCCCTAACCCTCCATCTCCACAGAGCCCTAACCCTCCATCTCCACAGAGCCCTAACCCACTAACCCTCCATCTCCACAGAGCCCTAACCCACTAACGCTCCATCTCCACAGAACCCTAACCCACTTACCCTCCATCTCCACAGAGCCCCAACCCACTCACCCTCCATCTCCACAGAGCCCCAACCCACTCACCCTCCATCTCCACAGAGCCCTAACCCACTTACCCTCCATCTACACAGAGCCCTAACCCACTCACCCTCCATCTCCACAGAGCCCTAACCCACTACGCTCCATCTCCACAGAGCCCTAACCCACTCACCCTCCATCTCCACAGAGCCCTAACCCACTACGCTCCATCTCCACAGAGCCCTAACCCACTCACCCTCCATCTCCACAGAGCCCTAACCCTCCATCTCCACAGAGCCCTAACCCACTAACCCTCCATCTCCACAAAGCCCTAACCCACTTACGCTCCATCTCCACAGAGCCCTAACCCTCCATCTCCACAGAGCCCTAACCCACTAACCCTCCATCTCCACAGAGCCCTAACCCACTTACGCTCCATCTCCACAGAGCCCTAACCCTCCATCTCCACAGAGCCCTAACCCACTAACCCTCTATCTGCACAGAGCCCAAACCCACTCACCCTCCATCTCCACAGAGCCCTAACCCTCCATCTCCACAGAGCCCTAACCCACTAACCCTCCATCTCCACAGAGCCCGAACCCACTTACTCTCCATCTCCACAGAGCCCTAACCCACTAACCCTCCATCTCCACAGAGCCCTAACCCACTAACCCTCCATCTCCACAGAGCCCTAACCCACTCACCCTCCATCTCCACAGAGCCCTAACCCACTCACCCTCCATCTCCACAGAGCCCTAACCCACTTATGCTCCATCTCCACGGAGCCCTAACCCACTCACCCTCCATCTCCACAGAGCCCTAACCCACTCACCGTCCATCGCCACAGAGCCCTAACCCACTAACCCTCCATCTCCACAGAGCCCTAACCCCCTCACCCTCCATCTCCACAGAGCCCTAACCCACTAACCCTTCATCTCCACAGAGCCCTAACCCACTAACCCTCCATCTCCACAGAGCCCTATCCCACTAACCCTTCATCTCCACAGAGCCCTAACCCACTAACCCTTCATCTCCACAGAGCCCTAACCCACTAACACTCCATCTCCACAGAGCCCTAACCCACTAACGCTCCATCTCCACAGAGCCCTAACCCACTTACCCTCCATCTCCACAGAGCCCTAACCCACTCACCCTCCATCTACAAAGAGCCCTAACCCACTAACGCTCCATCTCCACAGAGCCCTAACCCACTTACCCTCCATCTCCACAGAGCCCTAACCCTCCATCTCCACAGAGCCCTATCCCACTAACCCTTCATCTCCACAGAGCCCTAACCCACTAACCCTCCATCTCCACAGAGCCCTAACCCACTTACCCTCCATCTACAAAGAGCCCTAACCCACTAACGCTCCATCTCCACAGAGCCCTAACCCACTAACCCTCCATCTCCACAGAGCCCTAACCCACTTACCCTCCATCTCCACAGAGCCCTAACCCACTAACCCTCCATCTCCACAGAGCCCTAACCCACTAACGCTCCATCTCCACAGAGCCCTAACGCTCCATCTCCACAGAGCCCTAACCCACTCACCCTCCATCTCCACAGAGCCCTAACCCACTAACCCTCCATCTCCACAGAGCCCTAACCCACTCACCCTCCATCTCCACAGAGCCCTAACCCACTCACCCTCCATCTCCACAGAGCCCTAACCCACTCACCCTCCATCTCCACAGAGCCCTAACCCACTAACCCTCCATCTCCACAGAGCCCTAACCCACTAGCCCTCCATCTCCACAGAGCACTAACCCACTCACCCTCCATCTCCACAGAGCCCTAACCCTCCATCTCCACAGAGCCCTAACCCACTAACCCTCCATCTCCACAGAGCCCTAACCCTCCATCTCCACAGAGCCCTAACCCTCCATCTCCACAGAGCCCTAACCCTCCATCTCCACAGAGCCCTAACCCTCCATCTCCACAGAGCCCTGACCCACTAACCCTCCATCTCCACTTAGCCCTAACCCTCCATCTCCACAGAGCCCTAACCCACTCACCCTCCATCTCCACAGAGCACTAACCCACTCACCCTCCATCTCCACAGAGCCCTAACCCTCCATCTCCACAGAGCCCTAACCCACTAACCCTCCATCTCCACAGAGCCCTAACCCTCCATCTCCACAGAGCCCTAACCCTCCATCTCCACAGAGCCCTAACCCTCCATCTCCACAGAGCCCTAACCCTCCATCTCCACAGAGCCCTGACCCACTAACCCTCCATCTCCACTTAGCCCTAACCCTCCATCTCCACAGAGCCCTAACCCTCCATCTCCACAGAGCCCTAACCCTCCATCTCCACATAGCCCTAACCCACTAACCCTCCATCTCCACATAGCCCTAACCCACTAACCCTCCATC
Organism: Oncorhynchus keta; assembly: GCF_023373465.1. NCBI lineage: Eukaryota > Metazoa > Chordata > Actinopteri > Salmoniformes > Salmonidae > Oncorhynchus > Oncorhynchus keta. The sequence goes on from NW_026280421.1 coordinate 55,717, forward strand.
TCCACAGAGCCCTAACCCACTCACCCTCCATCTCCACAGAGCCCTAACCCTCCATCTCCACAGAGCCCTGACCCACTAACCCTCCATCTCCACTTAGCCCTAACCCTCCATCTCCACAGAGCCCTAACCCTCCATCTCCACAGAGCCCTAACCCACTAACTCTCCATCTCCACAGAGCCCTAACCTTCCATCTCCACAGAGCCCTAACCCTCCATCTCCACAGAGCCCTAACCCTCCATCTCCACAGAGCCCTAACCCACTAACCCTCCATCTCCACAGAGCCCTAACCCATTAACGTTCCATCTCCACAGAACCCTAACCCACTAACCCTCCATCTCCACAGAGCCCTAACCCACTCACCCTCCATCTCCACAGAGCCCTAACCCTCCATCTCCACAGAGCCCTGACCCACTAACCCTCCATCTCCACTTAGCCCTAACCCTCCATCTCCACAGAGCCCTAACCCTCCATCTCCACAGAGCCCTAACCCACTAACCCTCCATCTCCACAGAGCCCTAACCCACTAACTCTCCATCTCCACAGAGCCCTAACCCTCCATCTCCACAGAGCCCTAACCCTCCATCTCCACAGAGCCCTAACCCACTAACCCTCCATCTCCACAGAGCCCTAACCCATTAACGTTCCATCTCCACAGAACCCTAACCCACTTACCCTCCATCTCCACAGAGCCCTAACCCACTCACCCTCCATCTCCACAGAGCCCTAACCCACTAACCCTCCATCTCCACAGAGCCCTAACCCACTAACCCTCCATCTCCACAGAGCCCTAACCCATTAACGTTCCATCTCCACAGAACCCTAACCCACTAACCCTCCATCTCCACAGAGCCCTAACATACTTACGCTCCATTCTCCACCTGCACAGAGTTGCATCTCTCTGGGAAGTTCTTGTCGCTTAGTTTCTGGCAGTCGGCAGTCAGGTCCAGACGTCTGCCGGCAAAATTACGCTGTTCGAAAAGGGTCACCTGACAACACAATATCAACACACAAAATAACATCATCATCAACAACAACCACTAAGTAAATATGAACAACTCTCTCTAACTTATTGACATGGTACATGGTACATCTCTATGAAATAACTAACTTACTGACATGGTACATCTCTATGAAATAACTAACTTACTGACATGGTACATCTCTATGAAATAACTAACTTACTGACATGGTACATTCTATGAAATAACTAACTTACTGACATGGTACATCTCTATGAAATAACTAACTTATTGACATGGTACATCTCTATGAAATAACTAACTTATTGACATGGTACATCTCTATGAAATAACTAACTTACTGACATGGTACATCTCTATGAAATAACTAACTTATTGACGTGGTACATAATACATCTCTATGAAATAACTAACTTAATGAAGTATGTAAACGGTTTCGCTCTGATTTAAAAAGTCAGCTCCGTTATCTTGTGTGTTGGACGAGGGCATCACACGCGTGGACCTACCCTCCCGCTGGACCCGTAGAAGGCACGTTGGAGCACAGACCCCAGCTTGCTGCGGAGACAGGATGGAGGAACCTCTAGTTAAACACATGAACTGCAGACATGACCTTTGTCCACAGCACCTTCGCCAGCTATCTCACTCAGATGTACACACACACACACATGCACGCACGCACACACACACATACACGCACGCACGCACAAACACATGCATACACGCACACACACACACGCACACACACGCATGCATGCACGCACACACACATCAATAATCTTGCTGCCAAATTCCGATAAGGGACAG
>NW_026280421.1:62500-70000 GCF_023373465.1 Oncorhynchus keta
ATTCTGCCCACAAATTTTCTATGGGATTGAGGTCAGGGCTTTGTGATGGCCACTCCAATACCTTGACTTTGTTGTCCTTAAGCCATTTTACCACAACTTTGGAAGTGTGCTTGGGGTCATTGTCCATTTGGAAGACCCACCCAGCTTTAACTTCCTGACTGATGTCTTGAGATGTTGCTTCAATATATCCACATAATTTTCCTTTCTCATGATGCCATATATTTTGTGAAGTGCACCAGTCCCTCCTGCAGCAAAGACTTGTGGAGGTCTTGGCTGATTTATTTTGATTTTTCCATGATGTCAAGCAAAGAGGCACTGAGTTTGAAGGTAGGCCTTGAAATACATCCACAGGTACACCTCCAATTGACTCAAATGATGTCAATTAGCCTATCAGAAACTTCTAAAGCCATGACATAATTTTCAGGAATTTTCCAAGCTATTGAAAGGCACAGTCAACTTAGTGTCTGTAAACATCTGACCCACTGGAATTGTGATACAGTGAATTATAAGTGAAATAATCTGTCTGTAAACAATTGTTTGAAGAATTACTTGTGTTGTGCACAAAGTAGATGTCCTAACAGACTTGCCAAAACTATAGTTTGTTAACAAGACGTTTGTGGAGTGGTTGAAAAGCGAGTTTTAATGACTCCAACCTAAGTATATATAAACTTCCCACTTCAACTGTAAATCTAACATAACTTACATATAACATTCCTATATACACTCTTCAGCAGTTCTTCAGCTGTCCCCCTAGAAGAACCCTTGTTGGTTCCAGGTAGAACCCTTGTTGGTTCCAGGTAGAACTCTTTTAGGTTCCATATTTAAAGGATTTTACATGGAACTCAAAAGGGTTCTCCCTGGAGCCAAAAAAGGGTTCTTCAAAGGGTTCTCCTATGGGGACAGCCGAAGAACCCTTTTATAGGTCTTAGATTGCATTTTTTTTCCTCCTAAGAGTGTAGAAATCAAATCCGGATATTTCAATGAATCTAATTGTAGACATAGTCCCATTGATAGGAGCCTATAGTAAAACTCTCTGAGGCTGACCTGCATGTGTATAGATCACACTGTCTGACACTCACTTTGCTTACAGTGGGAAAAAAACTGCCCATTTCCAAAAGATCTGTTTGCCCCAGCAGATTACGCTCACACTCCATTGGCTTTGAATGGGGGGGGTGGGTGGGGGGTCCTGACTGCGCTCGCCCAATGGGGGGGGGGGGGGGGGGGGTCCTGAATAGAGGTAAAACTTACTGGACGTTTCGCGGTGCCGTTCCTGTGACATCGGGTGCTGTAACCTCGACCCCTGAGGATCTGTGAGAATGAATTAGGTCCAGAAACCTGTGGATCTTTCTTCCATTTTCAGATTTGTTTCCAACGGGGACAAACGCAGGACCTTTAAACTGGTGGGCATGTAACTATATGTGGTTCTGGTGGAGAGCTGGTGAGGAAAGACAGCAGGGACAGAAGGAATAGACAGAGAGACAGGGACAGAGATAGCTACCTAGATACACTGTAGGTAGGCTGTGGAAGGGGGCATATTTTTGGTCTATATCTACATTTTCAGTCACTTTTCTAAATGAGACACTGAAGGATGTTGATGATCAGTTTCTAGACCTGGGTACCTCTGCCGGGACAGGATCAGTTTGACATGTCGCTGATACTGACTGTGTTAGACAAGTTGACGTACTTCCTGTCTTTAATTACGTTTTGCATCAGTGTATCTCATGGCTGGTTGAAATGAGACTAGATCATTCCTTTAATCTTCATTTGGGGCCTGAGAATTATATGGTATCAGTTTATCTCATGGCTGGTTGAAATGAGACTAGATCATTCCTTTAATCTTCATTTGGGGCCTGAGAATTATATGGTATCAGTGTATCTCATGGTTGGTTGAAATGAGACTAGATCATTCCTTTAATCTTCATTTGGGGCCTGAGAATTACATGGTGTCAGGGGATCCAATGGGCTATTGCTAATTTCTGAGTTCAATCCATTCTGTAGAGACTCCCGTGTGAGTTCATTAGCTTTTATCCACAGACGTGGGATACCTGTCACCTCTGTGTAAGTCTCTGTTCAATCTTCATTTCATAATGGAGCTGAAAGGGTTTTATTTGTGTCATTTCTGTCAGTAATATATGCAAATATATTAGCATATTGTTTGTATCAACTCAGAGCGGTAGAATTGTCTTGAGATAAAAAAATATCTGCAGTTTGAGCTCTGCATCATATGAAGACAATGGTGTTAATTACACAGAAGTAATTGTATACATTAGATGAGTGTTTATGTATGATCTGAGATCAGTTTTAACTCTCAGGCATTAAAGTAAAAGTTGTTAATTACACAGAAGTAACTTTCTATAAAGTGAGTGTTTATGTATGATCTGAGATCAGTTTTTACTCGTTGGCATTAAAGTTCAAAGAAGAAGACTTTCTATGAAAGTGCAGTGTTTATGTATGATCTGAGATCAGTTTTTACTCGTTGGCATTAAAGTTAAAAGAAGAAGACTTTCTATGACAGTGCAGTGTTTATGTATGATCTGAGATCAGTTTTTACTCGTTGGCATTAAAGACTTTCTATACAAATGTATGATCTGAGAAGTTTTTACTTTAAAAGAAGAAGACTTTCTATGACAGTGCAGTGTTTATGTATGATCTGAGATCAGTTTTTACTCGTTGGCATTAAAGTTAAAAGAAGAAGACTTTCTATGACAGTGCAGTGTTTATGTATGATCTGAGATCAGTTTTTACTCGTTGGCATTAAAGTTAAAAGAAGAAGACTTTCTATGACAGTGCAGTGTTTATGTATGATCTGAGATCAGTTTTTACTCGTTGGCATTAAAGTTAAAAGAAGAAGACTTTCTATGACAGTCCAGTGTTTATGTATGATCTGAGATCAGTTTTTACTCGTTGGCATTAAAGTTAAAAGAAGAAGACTTTCTATGACAGTGCAGTGTTTATGTATGATCTGAGATCAGTTTATGACACTGACTACGAGTGTCCATAGTAACCGTATGTCGTATGGTTCTTCCTTCTATGTGCAGCTGTGACCGGAGACAGTGAGCCACCTGTGAGAGATCAACACCATGTCCCTACAGCGGACGCTGAAGCTGCTCTATGCGCTGGTGCTGTGTGTGTCCGCCAACGAAGACTTCGACTGGACCAAGAATGAACGTGGATCATTCTACTACGGCACTTTCCCAACTGGTAGGCTACCGGACAGGGAGAAATGCAGAAGTGACTGAATCAGGATTTTTTTTAAATAAAGGTATATTACTGACAGCAAAACATAGTTATAAAAAATATATATGATCTGCAGAAAAAAAAAGATAAACAAACTGCTAAAAATATAAATTTAATGGTAGAAATTAAGATGCGAAAGAGAGAGCGCAAGAGAGGACGAGAGAGAGAGGCCTACATTTTATCACAGAAATCAAGATTTTATAGCTAATACAGAAGGAGGGAGAGAGGGAGAGAGAGACAGAGAGAGAGAGAGACAGACAGACAGACAGAGACAGAGAGAGAGAGAGAGAGAGAGAGAGAGAGAGAGAGAGAGAGAGAGAGAGAGAGACAGACAGACAGACAGACAGACAGACAGACAGACAGACAGACAGACAGACAGAGAGAGACAGACAGACAGACAGACAGAGAGAGAGAGAGACAGACAGACAGACAGACAGACAGACAGACAGACAGACAGACAGACAGACAGACAGACAGACAGACAGACAGACAGACAGACAGACAGACAGACAGACAGACAGACAGAGAGAGAAAAATTGTAAAGTATTTTCTCCCAGGAAGGAAGAGTTCTTGCTAACCTCTATATCTCTCTGAAGGGTTTTCCTGGGGGGCTGGGGGCTCTGCGTACCAGACAGAAGGAGCCTGGGACAAGGATGGCAAAGGGATGAGCATCTGGGACGTGTTCGCCCACAAGAAGGGAAAGATCTTCCTCAACGACACCGCAGACCACTCCTGCGAAGGATACTACAAGTTCAAGGTGAATAGACTGAATAGACGGTAGACACATTATCCCCATGTAGTCAGAAGTAGTGCACTGCAAAGTGAATCGGGAGCCATTTCAGATTTGAACCATATGGCTCCGTCACAATTGACACCCTTGACATGACATCATCAATATCTCCTTAGGATGACATCACCTTGATGAAGGACATGAAGTTTAACCACTACCGTTTCTCCATCTCCTGGCCAAGGATATTTCCCACCGGAATCAAAGGTAAATGCTCCATACCTCATAGACCAGATTCCCCACTGAACATACCTCATACTTCATACTCTCCACTGAACATACTTCATACTTCATACTCTCCACTGAACATACTTCATACTTTAGATTCTCCACTGAACATACTTTATAGACCAGATTCTCCACTGAACATACTTCATAGTCCAGATTCTCCACTGAACATACTTCATAGTCCAGATTCTCCACTGAACATACTTCATAGTCCAGATTCTCCACTGAACATACTTCATAGTCCAGATTCTCCACTGAACATACTTCATAGTCCAGATTCTCCACTGAACATACTTCATAGTCCAGATTCTCCACTGAACATACTTCATAGTCCAGATTCTCCACTGAACATACTTCATAGTCCAGATTCTCCACTGAACATACTTCATAGTCCAGATTCTCCACTGAACATACCTTTTAGTCCAGATTCCCCACTGAACATACTTCATAGTCCAGATTCTCCACTGAACATACTTCATAGTCCAGATTCCCCACTGAACATACCTTTTAGTCCAGATTCTCCACTGAACATACCTTTTAGTCCAGATTCTCCACTGAACATACCTTTTAGTCCAGATTCCCCACTGAACATACCTTTTAGTCCAGATTCTCCACTGAACATACCTTTTAGTCCAGATTCTCCACTGAACATACCTTTTAGTCCAGATTCTCCACTGAACATACCTTTTAGTCCAGATTCTCCACTGAACATACCTTTTAGTCCAGATTCCCCACTGAACATACCTTTTAGTCCAGATTCTCCACTGAACATACCTTTTAGTCCAGATTCTCCACTGAACATACTTCATAGTCCAGATTCTCCACTGAACATACTTCATAGTCCAGATTCTCCACTGAACATACTTCATAGTCCAGATTCTCCACTGAACATACTTCATAGTCCAGATTCTCCACTGAACATACTTCATAGTCCAGATTCTCCACTGAACATACTTCATAGTCCAGATTCTCCACTGAACATACTTCATAGTCCAGATTCTCCACTGAACATACTTCATAGTCCAGATTCTCCACTGAACATACTTCATAGTCCAGATTCTCCACTGAACATACCTTTTAGTCCAGATTCCCCACTGAACATACTTCATAGTCCAGATTCTCCACTGAACATACTTCATAGTCCAGATTCCCCACTGAACATACCTTTTAGTCCAGATTCTCCACTGAACATACCTTTTAGTCCAGATTCTCCACTGAACATACTTCATAGTCCAGATTCTCCACTGAACATACTTCATAGTCCAGATTCTCCACTGAACATACCTTTTAGTCCAGATTCTCCACTGAACATACCTTTTAGTCCAGATTCCCACTGAACATACCTTTTAGTCCAGATTCTCCACTGAACATACTTCATAGTCCAGATTCTCCACTGAACATACCTTTTAGTCCAGATTCTCCACTGAACATACCTTTTAGTCCAGATTCTCCACTGAACATACTTCATAGTCCAGATTCTCCACTGAACATACTTCATAGTCCAGATTCTCCACTGAACATACCTTTTAGTCCAGATTCTCCACTGAACATACCTTTTAGTCCAGATTCCCCACTGAACATACCTTTTAGTCCAGATTCCCCACTGAACATACCTTTTAGTCCAGATTCCCCACTGAACATACCTTTTAGTCCAGATTCTCCACTGAACATACTTCATAGTCCAGATTCTCCACTGAACATACCTTTCAGTCCAGATTCTCCACTGAACATACTTCATAGTCCAGATTCTCCACTGAACATACTTCATAGTCCAGATTCTCCACTGAATATACCTTTTAGTCCAGATTCCCCACTGAACATACCTTTTAGTCCAGATTCTCCACTGAACATACCTTTTAGTCCAGATTCCCCACTGAACATACCTTTTACTCCAGATTCTCCACTGAACATACCTTTTAGTCCAGATTCCCCACTGAACATACCTTTTAGTCCAGGACAAAGCTAAATAATCTGTATCCGGGAAACAGGCCCTATTCGTTCTCTTGAATGTTATAGCTAATGGTAATGTCCATTTCTCTTCTCCAGCTGATCACATCAATGAGAAGGGAATGAAATACTATGATGACCTGATCAACATGCTCCTGGACAATAACATCACACCAATAGTCACCCTGTACCACTGGGATCTGCCACAGGTGGGTACTGACTGGCTGACTGGGTACTGACTGACTGACTGGCTGACTGGGTACTGACTGACTGACTGGCTGACTGGGTACTGACTGACTGGCTGACTGACTGGGTACTGACTGACTGACTGGCTGACTGGGTACTGACTGACTGGCTGACTGGCTGACTGGGTACTGACTGACTGACTGGGTACTGACTGACTGACTGGGTACTGACAGACTGGCTGACTGGGTACTGACTGACTGGCTGACTGGGTACTGACTGACTGACTGACTGGGTACTGACAGACTGGCTGACTGGGTACTGACTGACTGGCTGACTGGGTACTGACTGACTGGCTGACTGGGTACTGACTGACTGGCTGACTGGCTGACTGGGTACTGACTGACTGACTGACTCACTGACTGACTGACTGACTGACTGACTGACTGACTGACTGGGTACTGACTGGCTGACTGGGTACTGACTGGCTGACTGGGTACTGACTGACTGACTGGGTACTGACTGACTGGCTGACTGGGTACTGACTGACTGACTGGCTGACTGGGTACTGACTGACTGACTGACTGGCTGACTGGGTACTGACTGGCTGACTGGGTACTGACTGACTGACTGGCTGACTGGGTACTGACTGACTGGCTGACTGGGTACTGACTGGCTGACTGGGTACTGACTGACTGACTGGGTACTGACTGACTGACTGGCTGATTGGGTACTGACTGATTGGGTACTGACTGACTGGTTGACTGGGTACTGACTGGCTGACTGGGTACTGACTGACTGACTGGGTACTGACTGACTGGCTGACTGGGTACCGATTTACTGACTGACTGACTGGCTGACTGACTGGGTACTGACTGACTGACTGACTGACTGACTGACTGACTGGGTCCTGACTGACTGACTGACTGGGTACTGACTGACTGACTGACTGGGTACTGACTGACTGGGTACTGACTGACTGACTGGGTACTGACTGACTGACTGGGTACTGATTGACTGACTGGGTACTGACTGACTGACTGACTGGGTACTGATTGACTGACTGGGTCCTGATTGACTGACTGGGTACTGATTGACTGGCTGACTGGGTACTGACT
>NW_026280421.1:72500-143188 GCF_023373465.1 Oncorhynchus keta
CCTGTTACCACCCAGGTCTTGTGTGACCTATAGTAACCTTCCTCCCTGTTACCACCCAGGTCTTGTGTGACCTATGGTAACCTTCCTCCCTGTTACCACCCAGGTCTTGTGTGACCTATAGTAACCTTCCTCCCTGTTACCACCCAGGTCTTGTGTGACCTATAGTAACCTTCCTCCCTGTTACCACCCAGGTCTTGTGTGACCTATAGTAACCTTCCTCCCTGTTACCACCCAGGTCTTGTGTGACCTATAGTAACCTTCCTCCCTGTTACCACCCAGGTCTTGTGTGACCTATAGTAACCTTCCTCCCTGTTACCACCCAGGTCTTGTGTGACCTATGGTAACCTTCCTCCCTGTTACCACCCAGGTCTTGTGTGACCTATAGTAACCTTCCTCCCTGTCACCACCCAGGTCTTGTGTGACCTATAGTAACCTTCCTCCCTGTTACCACCCAGGTCTTGTGTGACCTATAGTAACCTTCCTCCCTGTTACCACCCAGGTCTTGTGTGACCTATAGTAACCTTCCTCCCTGTCACCACCCAGGTCTTGTGTGACCTATAGTAACCTTCCTCCCTGTCACCACCCAGGTCTTGTGTGACCTATAGTAACCTTCCTCCCTGTTACCACCCAGGTCTTGTGTGACCTATAGTAACCTTCCTCCCTGTTACCACCCAGGTCTTGTGTGACCTATAGTAACCTTCCTCCCTGTTACCACCCAGGTCTTGTGTGACCTATAGTAACCTTCCTCCCTGTTACCACCCAGGTCTTGTGTGACCTATAGTAACCTTCCTCCCTGTTACCACCCAGGTCTTGTGTGACCTATAGTAACCTTCCTCCCTGTTACCACCCAGGTCTTGTGTGACCTATAGTAACCTTCCTCCCTGTTACCACCCAGGTCTTGTGTGACCTATAGTAACCTTCCTCCCTGTCACCACCCAGGTCTTGTGTGACCTATAGTAACCTTCCTCCCTGTTACCACCCAGGTCTTGTGTGACCTATAGTAACCTTCCTCCCTGTTACCACCCAGGTCTTGTGTGACCTATAGTAACCTTCCTCCCTGTTACCACCCAGGTCTTGTGTGACCTATAGTAACCTTCCTCCCTGTTACCACCCAGGTCTTGTGTGACCTATAGTAACCTTCCTCCCTGTCACCACCCAGGTCTTGTGTGACCTATAGTAACCTTCCTCCCTGTTACCACCCAGGTCTTGTGTGACCTATAGTAACCTTCCTCCCTGTCACCACCCAGGTATTGTGTGACCTATAGTAACCTTCCTCCCTGTAACCACCCAGGTCTTGTGTGACCTATAGTAACCTTCCTCCCTGTTACCACCCAGGTCTTGTGTGACCTATAGTAACCTTCCTCCCTGTCACCACCCAGGTCTTGTGTGACCTATAGTAACCTTCCTCCCTGTTACCACCCAGGTATTGTGTGACCTATAGTAACCTTCCTCCCTGTTACCACCCAGTTCTTGTGTGACCTATAGTAACCTTCCTCCCCGTTACCACCCAGGTCTTAATTAAGTGACCTATAGTAACCTTCCTCCCTGTTACCACCCAGGTCTTGTGTGACCTATAGTAACCTTCCTCCCTGTCACCACCCAGGTCTTGTGTGACCTATAGTAACCTTCCTCCCTGTTACCACCCAGGTCTTGTGTGACCTATAGTAACCTTCCTCCCTGTTACCACCCAGGTCTTGTGTGACCTATAGTAACCTTCCTCCCCATTACCACCCAGGTCTTAATTAAGTGACCTATAGTAACCTTCCTCCCCGTTACCACCCAGGTCTTGTGTGACCTATAGTAACCTTCCTCCCTGTTACCACCCAGGTCTTGTGTGACCTATAGTAACCTTCCTCCCTGTTACCACCCAGGTCTTGTGTGACCTATAGTAACCTTCCTCCCTGTTACCACCCAGGTCTTGTGTGACCTATAGTAACCTTCCTCCCTGTTACCACCCAGGTCTTGTGTGACCTATAGTAACCTTCCTCCCTGTTACCACCCAGGTCTTGTGTGACCTATAGTAACCTTCCTCCCTGTTACCACCCAGGTCTTGTGTGACCCATAGTAACCTTCCTCCCTGTTACCACCCAGGTCTTGTGTGACCTATAGTAACCTTCCTCCCTGTTACCACCCAGGTCTTGTGTGACCTATAGTAACCTTCCTCCCTGTTACCACCCAGGTCTTGTGTGACCTATAGTAACCTTCCTCCCTGTCACCACCCAGGTCTTGTGTGACCTATAGTAACCTTCCTCCCTGTCACCACCCAGGTCTTGTGTGACCTATAGTAACCTTCCTCCCTGTTACCACCCAGGTCTTGTGTGACCTATAGTAACCTTCCTCCCTGTCACCACCCAGGTCTTGTGTGACCTATAGTAACCTTCCTCCCTGTTACCACCCAGGTCTTGTGTGACCTATAGTAACCTTCCTCCCTGTCACCACCCAGGTCTTGTGTGACCTATAGTAACCTTCCTCCCTGTCACCACCCAGGTCTTGTGTGACCTATAGTAACCTTCCTCCCTGTTACCACCCAGGTCTTGTGTGACCTATAGTAACCTTCCTCCCTGTTACCACCCAGGTCTTGTGTGACCTATAGTAACCTTCCTCCCTGTCACCACCCAGGTCTTACAGGAGAAGTACGGTGGATGGCAGAACGCCAGCATGGTGAACTATTTCAACGACTTTGCCAACTTATGCTTTGAGCGGTTTGGTGACAGAGTCAAATACTGGATCACCTTCAACAACCCCTGGGTAAGACAATACATTACCCATAATACATGATCATAACACATTATCCAAAATACATTATCAACAACACATTGTATATAACACATTATCCATAACACATTACCATGAATACATTATCCATAACACATTATTCATAACACATTATTCATAACACATTATCCATGACACATTACCCATAATGCATGATCATAATAAATTATCCATAATACATTGTATATAACACATTATCCATAACACATTATCCATAATGCATTATCCATAATACATTACCCAGGATGCATGATCATAACACATGATCCATAACACATGATCCATAATACATTATCCATAATACATTACCCTAACATGTGATCATAACACATTATCCATAACACATTATTCATAACACATTACCCTAACATATGATCAAACCACATTATCCATAATGCATGATCATAACACATTATCCATAACACATTGCCCTAACATATGATCATAACACATTATCCATAACACATTATCCATAATACATTACCATACGCATTATAATAACAACACATTATCCATAATACATTATCCATAACACATTGCCCTAACATATGATCATAACACATTATCCATAATACATTATCCAAAACACGTTATCCATAACACATTATCCAATTGACACACAGGCTGTGTTCCAAATGACACCCTATTCTCCATATAGTGCACTAATGTTTACCTGGGCCCATAGAACTCTGGTCAAAAGTAGTGCACTATATATGGAATAGGGAGCCAGGGCTCATAGGACTCTGATCAAAAGTAGCACACTATATAGGGGATAGGGTGCCATTTGGGAGACACTGTATATGAACCATAATCCTCCAGAAGACTACTGTAAATTAGCTTCACCATGAACCAGAGCCAAATACATGTGTCAAATACTTTCAAATAGGCTGAAGTATTTCAAAGTATTTGACACAATGTATTTTGACTCAGGACTTCCCAAAACATCATATTTAAATAAGTCTTAATGTACAGGAATGCAGTGTCTAGTATCTGTGTTTGTAGTCTATTACTGTGGAGGGCTATGAGACTGTGTTTATAGTCTAGTGATGTGGAGGGCTATGAGACTGTGTTTATAGTCTAGTGATGTGGAGGGCTATGAGACTGTGTTTATAGTCTAGTGATGTGGAGGGCTATGAGACTGTGTTTATAGTCTAGTGATGTGGAGGGCTATGAGACTGTGTTTATAGTCTAGTGATGTGGAGGGCTATGAGACTGTGTTTATAGTCTAGTGATGTGGAGGGCTATGAGACTGTGTTTATAGTCTAGTGATGTGGAGGGCTATGAGACTGTGTTTATAGTCTGTGGAGGGCTATGAGACTGTGTTTATAGTCTAGTGCTGTGGAGGGCTATGAGACTGGAGAACATGCACCTGGACTGAAGCTGAGGGGCACTGGGGCCTACAAAGCTGCCCACCACATTATCAAGGTAATCCCTAGTTGTTTATAATATAATTATATTTAATATTGTCAGTAATCTAATACCATATATATTGGCCTAGTGTACCGTCCCCCTGATACAGACTAATATATCATTTGAACAGGCACATGCTAAGGTTTGGCACACCTATGACACTCAATGGAGAAGCAAACAGAAAGGCTTGGTTGGGATCTCGTTGTTGGCAGACTGGGGGGAGCCAGTGGACATCACCAACCAGAGAGACATCGAGGCAGCAGAGAGATATGTCCAGTTCTACATGGGCTGGTTCGCTACACCCATCTTCAACGGGGACTACCCTCAGGTCATGAAAGACTACATAGGTAAGTCACGTATTGTCACAGCTAGGTGTTCCATTTCCACGAACAACCCACGGGGTTTAAATGAAGCTAGCCCGCTAGGCTAGTACTGTTCAGACCAGGTTAGTAGAAAATATACCCAACTAGCCCGCTAGGCTAGTACTGCTAGGCTAGTACTGTTCAGACCAGGTTAGTAGAAAATGTACCCAACTAGCCTGAGGCTAGTACTGTTCAGACCAGGTTAGTAGAAAATGTACCCAACTAGCCTGAGGCTAGTACTGTTCAGACCAGGTTAGTAGAAAATGTACCCAACTAGCCTGAGGCTTGTACTGTTCAGACCAGGTTAGTAGAAAATGTACCCAACTAGCCTGAGGCTTGTACTGTTCAGACCAGGTTAGTAGAAAATGTACCCAACTAGCCTGAGGCTAGTACTGTTCAGACCAGGTTAGTAGAAAATGTACCCAACTAGCCTGAGGCTTGTACTGTTCAGACCAGGTTAGTAGAAAATGTACCCAACTAGCCTGAGGCTAGGCAGAAAGGCTGTTCAGACCAGGTTAGTAGAAAATGTACCCAACTCAGCCCAGCTAGCCTGAGGCTAGTACTGTTCAGACCAGGTTAGTAGAAAATGTACTCAGGTTGAAAGACTACTAGCCCGCTAGCCTGAGGCTAGTACTGTTCAGACCAGGTTAGTAGAAAATATACCCAACTAGCCCGCTAGCCTGAGGCTAGTACTGTTCAGACCAGGTTAGTAGAAAATGTACCCAACTAGCCCGCTAGGCTGAGGCTAGTACTGTTCAGACCAGGTTAGTAGAAAATGTACCCAACTAGCCTGAGGCTTGTACTGTTCAGACCAGGTTAGTAGAAAATGTACCCAACTAGCCCGCTAGGCTGAGGCTAGTGCTGTTCAGACCAGGTTAGTAGAAAATATACCCAACTAGCCCGCTAGGCTGAGGCTAGTACTGTTCAGACCAGGTTAGTAGAAAATGTACCCAACTAGCCCGCTAGGCTGAGGCTAGTACTGTTCAGACCCACTAGTAGAAAATATACCCAACTAGCCCGCTAGCCTGAGGCTAGTACTGTTCAGACCAGGCTAGTAGAAAATATACCCAACTAGCCCGCTAGGCTGAGGCTAGTACTGTTCAGACCAGGCTAGTAGAAAATATACCCAACTAGCCCGCTAGGCTGAGGCTAGTACTGTTCAGACCAGGCTAGTAGAAAATATACCCAACTAGCCCGCTAGGCTGAGGCTAGTACTGTTCAGACCAGGCTAGTAGAAAATATACCCAACTAGCCCGCTAGGCTGAGGCTAGTACTGTTCAGACCAGGCTAGTAGAAAATATACCCAACTAGCCCACTAGCCTGAGGCTAGTACTGTTCAGGCCAGGCTAGTAGAAAATGTACTCAATTAGCCACCTAGCCTGAGGCTAGTACTGTTCAGACCAGGCTAATAGAAAATGTACCCAACTAGCCCGCTAGCCTGAGGCTAGTACTGTTCAGACCAGGCTAATAGAAAATGTACCCAACTAGCCCGCTAGCCTGAGGCTAGTACTGTTCAGACCAGGCTAGTAGAAAATGTACCCAACTAGCCACCTAGCCTGAGGCTAGTACTGTTCAGACCAGGCTAGTAGAAAATATACCCAACTAGCCACCTAGCCTGAGGCTAGTACTGTTCAGACCAGGCTAGTAGAAAATGTACCCAATTAGCCACCTAGCCTGTGGCTAGTACTGTTCAGACCAGGCTAGTAGAAAATGTACCCAATTAGCCACCTAGCCTGAGGCTAGTACTGTTCAGACCAGGCTAGTAGAAAATGTACCCAATTAGCCACCTAGCCTGAGGCTAGTACTGTTCAGACCAGGCCAATAGAAAATATACCCAACTAGCCCGCTAGCCTGAGGCTAGTACTGTTCAGACCAGGCTAGTAGAAAATGTACCCAATTAGCCACCAAGCCTGTGGCTAGTACTGTTCAGACCAGGCTAGTAGAAAATGTACCCAATTAGCCACCTAGTGCTGTTCAGACCAGACTAGTAGAAAATGTACCCAACTAGCCCGCTAGCCTGAGGCTAGTACTGTTCAGACCAGGCTAGTAGAAAATGTACCCAATTAGCCACCTAGCCTGAGGCTAGTACTGTTCAGACCAGGCTAGTAGAAAATGTACCCAATTAGCCACCTAGCCTGAGGCTAGTGCTGTTCAGACCAGGCTAGTAGAAAATGTACCCAACTAGCCTGAGGCTAGTACTGTTCAGACCAGGCTAGTAGAAAATGTACCCAATTAGCCACCTAGCCTGAGGCTAGTACTGTTCAGACCAGGCTAGTAGAAAATGTACCCAATTAGCCACCTAGCCTGAGGCTAGTACTGTTCAGACCAGGCTAGTAGAAAATGTACCCAATTAGCCACCTAGCCTGAGGCTAGTACTGTTCAGACCAGGCTAGTAGAAAATGTACCCAATTAGCCACCTAGCCTGAGGCTAGTACTGTTCAGACCAGGCAGATTATAGACCCGGGAAAAAAAACTGTGGTTTACACTCCAAAAGGGTTCAACAGCTGTCCCCATAGGAGAACCCTTTTTGGTTCCAGGGAGAACCCTTTTTGGTTCCAGGTAGAACTCTTTTGGGTTCCATGTAGAACCCTCTGTGGAAAGGGTTCTACATGGAACCCAAAAGGGTTCTGTAACGACTTTCCTCCTCTTCGTCCTCTTCATCCGAGGAGGAGTATGGATCGGACCAAAATGCAGCGTGGTAAGTGTCCATATTGATTTATGCAAAACAACACAACTGAACACTGGAACAAAAATAATAAATGTGAAATCTACGAAACCGAAACAGTACCGTGTGGCCCAAACACTCACACGGAAACAAACACCCACAAACCAACAGTGAAACCCAGGCTACCTAAGTATGATTCTCAATCAGAGACAACTAACGACACCTGCCTCTGATTGAGAACCATACTAGGCTGAACACAAAAATCAACATAGAAAAACAAACATATACTACCCACCCCAACTCACGCCCTGACCATACTAAAAGAAAGAATAAAATAACAGAACTATGGTCAGAACGTGACAGGTTCTTCAAAGAGGTCTCATATGGGGACAGCCAAAGAACCATTTTAGGTTCTATTTTTTCTTTCTGAGTGTACTTGCCTGGTTGGCCAGTGTCCAAAATCCCTGCCAACATGGAACAGGACATAGAAACGTATACGTGCCACTGTCACACCTGATGTCTCTTTCCACACAGACAAGATGAATGCCCAGCAGGGTTAGAGGTCAAAGGTCATAGTGTAATCTGGTCTCTCTCTGGTCTCCAGGTAGGAAGAGTGCCCAGCAGGGTCTCGGAACCTCCCGTCTCCCCGTCTTCTCTTCCCAGGAGAAGAGTTACATCAAGGGCACCTGTGACTTCCTGGGTATTGGCCACTTCACCACGCGCTATATCACCCAGAAGAACTACCCGTCTGGCCGTGGGAACAACTACTTCACCGACCGTGACCTGGTGGAGCTGGTGGACCCTCGCTGGCCCGACCCCGGCTCCGAGTGGCTCTACTCTGTCCCCTGGGGATTCAGACGCCTGCTCAACTTCGTCAAGGTATAATACACTACTGTTAGTGTGGGCAGGTCCTACCAGACAGACTTGGGTTAAATATATGATGTATTTGTCTCCCTGCCTCCCCACCCAGTCTCCCTACTCCTCACCACCCTGTCTCCTCACCACCCTGTCTCCCCACTCCTCACCACCCTGTCTCCTCACCACCCTGTCTCCTCACCACCCTGTCTCCCCACACCATCTCACCACCCTGTCTCCTCACCACCCTGTCTCCTCACCACCCTGTCTCCCCACACCATCTCACCACCCTGTCTCCTCACCACCCTGTCTCCTCACCACCCTGTCTCCTCACCACCCTGTCTCCCCACACCATCTCACCACCCTGCCTCCTCACCACCCTGTCTCCTCACCACCCTGTCTCCCCACACCATCGCACCACCCTGTCTCCTCACCACCCTGTCTCCCCACACCATCTCACCACCCTGTCTCCTCACCACCCTGCCTCCTCACCACCCTGTCTCCTCACCACCCTGCCTCCTCACCCTGTCTCCCTGTCTCACCACCCTGTCTCCTCACCCTGTCTCCCTGTCTCCCTGTCTCTCCACTAGACCCAGTATGGGAACCCCTGCCTCCTCACCACCCTGTCTCCTCACCACCCTGTCTCACCACCCTGCCTCCTCACCCTGTCTCCCTGTCTCTCCACTAGACCCAGTATGGGAACCCCCTGATCTACGTGACAGAGAACGGAGTATCAGAGAAGGTACAGAGGTGCACAGACCTGTGTGATGAATGGAGGATGCAGTACTTCAAGGATTACATCAATGAGATGCTCAAGGGTGAGGAACCCATCTATCAGAGGAAATAACATCCTCTGAATATTACCTTGAACAAAGGTTTAGTAGAGGAAATAACATCCTCTGAATATTACCTTGAACAAAGGTTTAGTAGAGGAAATAACATCCTCTGAATATTACCTTGAACAAAGGTTTAGTAGAGGAAATAACATCCTCTGAATATTACCTTGAACAAAGGTTTAGTACACTGTAGAGAAAATAATAACCTCTGAATATTACCTTGAAGAAAGGTTTAGTGCACTGTAGAGAAAATAATAACCTCTGAATATTACCTTGAAGAAAGGTTTAGTACACTGTAGAGAAAATAATAACCTCTGAATATTACCTTGAAGAAAGGTTTAGTGCACTGTAGAGAAAATAATAACCTCTGAATATTACCTTGAAGAAAGGTTTAGTACACTGTAGAGAAAATAATAACCTCTGAATATTACCTTGAACAAAGGTTTAGTGCACTGTAGAGGAAATAATAACCTCTGAATATTACCTTGAAGAAAGGTTTAGTACACTGTAGAGGAAATAATAACCTCTGAATATTACCTTGAAGAAAGGTTTAGTGCACTGTAGAGAAAATAATAACCTCTGAATATTACCTTGAAGAAAGGTTTAGTACACTGTAGAGAAAATAATAACCTCTGAATATTACCTTGAAGAAAGGTTTAGTACACTGTAGAGAAAATAATAACCTCTGAATATTACCTTGAAGAAAGGTTTAGTACACTGTAGAGAAAATAATAACCTCTGAATATTACCTTGAAGAAAGGTTTAGTAGAGGAAATAATAACCTCTGAATATTACCTTGAACAAAGGTTTAGTACACTGTAGAGAAAATAATAACCTCTGAATATTACCTTGAAGAAAGGTTTAGTACACTGTAGAGAAATAACCTCTGAATATTACCTTGAACAAAGGTTTAGTACATAGAGAAAATAACCTCTGAATATTACCTTGAACAAAGGTTTAGTACACTGTAGAAAATAAGAAAATAATAACCTTGAAGAAAGGTTTAGTAGAGGAAATAATCTGAATATTACCTTGAACAAAGGTTTAGTACACTGTAGAGAAAATAATAACCTCTGAATATTACCTTGAAGAAAGGTTTAGTACACTGTAGAGAAAATAATAACTCTGAATATTACCTGAAGAAAGGTTTAGTACACTGTAGAGAAAATTACCTCTGAATATTACCTTGAAGAAAGGTTTAGTACACTGTAGAGAAAATAATAACCTCTGAATATTACCTTGAAGAAAGGTTTAGTACACTGTAGAGAAAATAATAACCTCTGAATATTACCTTGAAGAAAGGTTTAGTGCACTGTAGAGAAAATAATAACCTCTGAATATTACCTTGAAGAAAGGTTTAGTACACTGAATATTACCTTGAAGAAAGGTTTAGAAGAGAAAATAATATCCTCTGAATATTACCTTGAAGAAAGGTTTAGTACACTGTTTAGACTGAAAATAATAACCTCTGAATATTACCTTGAAGAAAGGTTTAGTGCACTGTAGAGAAAATAATAACCTCTGAATATTACCTTGAAGAAAGGTTTAGTGCACTGTAGAGAAAATAATAACCTCTGAATATTACCTTGAAGAAAGGTTTAGTACACTGTAGAGAAAATAATAACCTCTGAATATTACCTTGAAGAAAGGTTTAGTACACTGTAGAGAAAATAATAACCTCTGAATATTACCTTGAAGAAAGGTTTAGTACACTGTAGAGAAAATAATAACCTCTGAATATTACCTTGAAGAAAGGTTTAGTACACTGTAGAGAAAATAATAACCTCTGAATATTACCTTGAAGAAAGGTTTAGTACACTGTAGAGAAAATAATAACCTCTGAATATTACCTTGAAGAAAGGTTTAGTGCACTGTAGAGAAAATAA
The DNA here is from genome assembly GCF_023373465.1 of Oncorhynchus keta. Taxonomy (NCBI): domain Eukaryota; kingdom Metazoa; phylum Chordata; class Actinopteri; order Salmoniformes; family Salmonidae; genus Oncorhynchus; species Oncorhynchus keta. The sequence goes on from NW_026280421.1 coordinate 83,290, forward strand.
TAACCTCTGAATATTACCTTGAAGAAAGGTTTAGTGCACTGTAGAGAAAATAATAACCTCTGAATATTACCTTGAAGAAAGGTTTAGTAGAGGAAATAATAACCTCTGAATATTACCTTGAAGAAAGGTTTACTAAACCTCTATAGTATTAGATTATTTTCTCTACAAAACCTTTCTTCAAGGTAATATTCAGAGGTTATTATTTCCTCTACAGTGTACCGTAAACTTTTCTTTATAACAACTAATTGTTTTAGTGAACTGGCATCATTTTAGGACAAAACAGGTGTTTTGAGTGTGTTTGAAGTTTGCTTCACTGTCTACTACTCTATTGATACTGGGCAAGTGAACTCCTACAGCACCCTCTGGTGGTCTTTTCTCCACATGACAGCCCTTAAGGACGGCGTGAACGTGAAGGGTTACACAGCCTGGTCGCTGCTGGACAAGTTTGAGTGGGACGAAGGCTTCTCTGAGAGGTTTGGCCTGTTCTACGTGGACTTCCTCAACAAGAATAAACCACGTTACCCAAAAGCCTCTGTTCAGTACTACAAACGCATCATTAGCTCCAATGGATTCCCCAACCAGAGAGAGGTACAGTCAGTCACAGACACCTTGTACACACCAACCAGAGAGAGGTACAGTCAGTCACAGACACCTTGGCCACACCAACCAGAGAGAGGTACAGTCAGTCACAGACACCTTGTCCACACCAACCAGAGAGAGGTACAGTCAGTCACAGACACCTTGGCCACACCAACCAGAGAGAGGTACAGTCAGTCACAGACACCTTGGCCACACCAACCAGAGAGAGGTACAGTCAGTCACAGACACCTTGGCCACACCAACCAGAGAGAGGTACAGTCAGTCACAGACACCTTGGCCACACCAACCAGAGAGAGGTACAGTCAGTCACAGACACCTTGGCCACACCAACCAGAGAGAGGTACAGTCAGTCACAGACACCTTGGCCACACCAACCAGAGAGAGGTACAGTCAGTCACAGTCAGTCACAGACACCTTGGCCACACCAACCAGAGAGAGGTACAGTCAGTCACAGACACCTTGGCCACACCAACCAGAGAGAGGTACAGTCAGTCACAGACACCTTGGCCACACCAACCAGAGAGAGGTACAGTCAGTCACAGACACCTTGGCCACACCAACCAGAGAGAGGTACAGTCAGTCACAGACACCTTGGCCACACCAACCAGAGAGAGGTACAGTCAGTCACAGACACCTTGGCCACACCAACCAGAGAGAGGTACACAGTCCAGACACCAGAGAGAGGTACAGTCAGTCACAGACACCTTGGCCACACCAACCAGAGAGAGGTACAGTCAGTCACAGACACCTTGGCCACACCAACCAGAGAGAGGTACAGTCAGTCACAGACACCTTGGTACACCAACCAGGTACCAGAGAGAGGTACAGTCAGTCACAGACACCTTGGCACACACCAACCAGACAGAGAGGTACAGTCAGTCACAGACACCTTGGCCACACCAACCAGAGAGAGGTACAGTCAGTCACAGACACCTTGGCCACACCAACCAGAGAGAGGTACAGTCAGTCACAGACACCTTGGCCACACCAACCAGAGAGAGGTACAGTCAGTCACAGACACCTTGGCCACACCAACCAGAGAGAGGTACAGTCAGTCACAGACACCTTGGCCACACCAACCAGAGAGAGGTACAGTCAGTCACAGACACCTTGGCCACACCAACCAGAGAGAGGTACAGTCAGTCACAGACACCTTGGCCACACCAACCAGAGAGAGGTACAGTCAGTCACAGACACCTTGGCCACACCAACCAGAGAGAGGTACAGTCAGTCACAGACACCTTGGCCACACCAACCAGAGAGAGGTACAGTCAGTCACAGACACCTTGTACACACCAACCAGAGAGAGGTACAGTCAGTCACAGACACCTTGTACACACCAACCAGAGAGAGGTACAGTCAGTCACAGACACCTTGGCCACACCAACCAGAGAGAGGTACAGTCAGTCACAGACACCTTGTACACACCAACCAGAGAGAGGTACAGTCAGTCACAGACACCTTGTACACACCAACCAGAGAGAGGTACAGTCAGTCACAGACACCTTGTACACACCAACCAGAGAGAGGTACAGTCAGTCACAGACACCTTGTACACACCAACCAGAGAGAGGTACAGTCAGTCACAGACACCTTGTACACACCTGATATAGGCCTATTCTGTTTTTCTTCAAAGTTTTCCACTGTGCTGTTTTGTGACAGACTTTTTTCTTAATGGGTTGTATTAATACATATTGATTGATTGATTGGTTGGTTGGTTGATTGGTTAATTAATACATATATTTTGATGGTCTCTACAGGTGGAGAGTTGGAGAAGGAAAGCCACAGAGACGTGCTCCTCCAGTAACCAGCTTCTAGCTGCAGGTCAGTACAGAAGGCTACACTACACCCCAACACCACCAGACTGTAACATCACTACACCCCAACACCACTAGACCCCAACACCACCAGACTGTAACATCACTACACCCCAACACCACTACACCCAACACCACCAGACTGTAACATCACTACACCCCAACACCACCAGACCCCAACACCACCAGACCCCAACACCACCAGACCCCAACACCACCAGACCGCAACACCACTAGACCCCAACACCACCAGACTGTAACACCACTACACCCCAACACCACTACACCCCAACACCACCAGACTGTAACATCACTACACCCCAACACCACCAGACTGTAACATCAACACCCCAACACCAAAACACCCCAACACCACCAGACCCCAACACCACTAGACCCCAACACCACTAGACCCCAACACCACTACACAACACCCAACCCCACCACCAGACTGTAACATCACTACACCCCAACCCCAACACCACCAGACTGTAACATCACTACACCCCAACACCACCAGACTGTAACATCACTACACCCCAACATCACTAGACCCCAACACCACCAGACTGTAACATCACTACACCCCAACACCACCAGACCGTAACACCACTACACCCCAACACCACCAGACTGTAACATCACTAGACCCCAACACCACCAGAGGAAATAACACCACAAGAGGTTTAGTAGAACAAAGGAAACTTGGGTAACACCACTAGACCCCAACACCACCAGACCGTAACATCACTAGACCCCAACACCACCAGACCCCAACACCACTACACCCCAACACCACCAGACCGTAACACCACTAGACCCCAACACCACCAGACCCCAACACCACTACACCCCAACACCACCAGACCGTAACACCACTAGACCCCAACACCACTACACCCCAACACCACCAGACCCCAACACCACTAGACCCCAACACCACCAGACCGTAACACCACTAGACCCCAACACCACCAGACCCCAACACCACTACACCCCAACACCACCAGACCGTAACACCACTAGACCCCAACACCACTACACCCCAACACCACCAGACCGTAACACCACTAGACCCCAACACCACCAGACCCCAACACCACCAGACTGTAACACCACTAGACCCCAACACCACTACACCCGAACACCACCAGACCCCAACACCACCAGACTGTAACACCACTAGACCCCAACACCACCAGACCCCAACACCACCAGACTGTAACACCACTAGACCCCAACACCACTACACCCCAACACCACCAGACCCCAACACCAGCAGACCCCAACACCACCAGACTGTAACACCACTACACCCCAACACCACTCCACCCCAACACCACCAGACTGTAACATCACTACACCCCAACACCACTAGACCCCAACACCACCAGACTGTAACATCACTACACCCCAACACCACTAGACCCAACACCACCAGACTGTAACATCACTACACCCCAACACCACCAGACCCCAACACCACCAGACCCCAACACCACCAGACCGTAACACCACTAGACCCCAACACCACTACACCCCAACACCACTACACCCCAACACCACCAGACTGTAACATCACTACACCCCAACACCACTACACCCAACACCACCAGACTGTAACATCACTACACCCCAACACCACCAGACTGTAACATCACTACACCCCAACATCACTAGACCCCAACACCACCAGACTGTAACATCACTACACCCCAACACCACCAGACCGTAACACCACTACACCCCAACACCACCAGACTGTAACATCACTACACCCCAACACCACCAGACCGTAACACCACTAGACCCCAACACCACCAGACCGTAACACCACTAGACCCCAACACCACCAGACCCCAACACCACTACACCCCAACACCACCAGACCGTAACACCACTAGACCCCAACACCACCAGACCCCAACACCACTACACCCCAACACCACCAGACCGTAACACCACTAGACCCCAACACCACTACACCCCAACACCACCAGACCCCAACACCACTAGACCCCAACACCACCAGACCGTAACACCACTAGACCCCAACACCACCAGACCCCAACACCACTACACCCCAACACCACCAGACCGTAACACCACTAGACCCCAACACCACTACACCCCAACACCACCAGACCGTAACACCACTAGACCCCAACACCACCAGACCCCAACACCACCAGACTGTAACACCACTAGACCCCAACACCACTACACCCGAACACCACCAGACCCCAACACCACCAGACCCCAACACCACCAGACTGTAACACCACTAGACCCCAACACCACCAGACCCCAACACCACCAGACTGTAACACCACTAGACCCCAACACCACTACACCCCAACACCACCAGACCCCAACACCAGCAGACCCCAACACCACCAGACTGTAACACCACTACACCCCAACACCACTCCACCCCAACACCACCAGACCGTAACACCACTACACCCCAACACCACTACACCCCAACACCACTACACCCCAACACCACCAGACCGTAACACCACTACACCACAACAGCACTACACCCCAACACCACCAGACCCCAACACCACTACACCCCAACACCACCAGACCGTAACACCACTACACCCCAACACCACAACACCACCAGACCGTAACACCACTACACCCCAACACCACTACACCCCAACACCACTATACCCCAACACCACTACACCTCAACACCACCAGACCCCAACACCACCAGACCGTAACACCCCAACACCACAACACCACCAGACCGTAACACCACTACACCCCAACACCACTACACCCCAACACCACTATACCCCAACACCACTACACCCCAACACCACTACACCCCAACACCACCAGACCCCAACACCACCAGACCGTAACACCACTACACCCCAACACCACCAGACCCCAACACCACTACACCCCAACACCACTACACCCCAACACCACCGGACCCCAACACCACTATACCCCAACACCACTACACCCCAACACCACTACACCCCAACACCACCAGACCCCAACACCACCAGACCGTAACACCACTACACCCCAACACCACCAGACCCCAACACCACTACACCCCAACACCACTACACCCCAACACCACCGGACCCCAACACCACCAGACCTCAACACCACTGGACCCCAACACCACTAGACCCCAACACCACTAGACCGTAACACCACTAGACCCCAACACCACCAGACCCCAACACCATCAGACCGTAACACCACCAGACCCCAACACCACTACACCCCAACACCACTACACCCCAACACCACTAGACCCCAACACCACTAGACCCCAACACCACTAGACCCCAACACCACTAGACCCCAACACCACCAGACCCCAACACCATCAGACCGTAACACCACCAGACCCCAACACCACTACATCCCAACACCACCAGACCTCAACACCACCGGACCTCAACACCACCAGACCTCAACACCACCGGACCCCAACACCACTACACCCCAACACCACCAGACCCCAACACCACCAGACTGTAACACCACTACACCCCAACACCACTACACCCCAACACCACCAGACCGTAACACCACTAGACCCCAACACCACCAGACCCCAACACCACTACACCCCAACACCACCAGACTGTAACACCACCAAACCCCAAAACCACCAGACCCCAACACCACCAGACCCCAACACCACCAGACCGTAACACCACCAGACCCCAACACCACCAGACTGTAACACCACTACACCCCAACACCACTACACCCAACACCACCAGACCGTAACACCACTAGACCCCAACACCACCAGACTGTAACACCACCAGACCCCAACACCACCAGACCCCAACACCACCAGACTGTAACACCACTACACCCCAACACCACTACACCCCAACACCACCAGACCGTAACACCACGAGACCCCAACACCACCAGACTGTAACACCACTACACCCCAACACCACTACACCCCAAAACCACCAGACCGTAACACCACTAGACCCCAACACCACCAGACCCCAACACCACCAGACTGTAACACCACTAGACCCCAACACCACTACACCCGAACACCACCAGACCCCAACACCACCAGACCCCAACACCACCAGACTGTAACACCACTAGACCCCAACACCACCAGACCCCAACACCACCAGACTGTAACACCACTAGACCCCAACACCACTACACCCCAACACCACCAGACCCCAACACCACCAGACCCCAACACCAGCAGACCCCAACACCACCAGACTGTAACACCACTACACCTCAACACCACTCCACCCCAACACCACCAGACCGTAACACCACTACACCCCAACACCACTACACCCCAACACCACTACACCCCAACACCACTACACCCCAACACCACCAGACCGTAACACCACTACACCCCAACACCACAACAGCACTACACCACCAGACCCCAACACCACTACACCCCAACACCACCAGACCGTAACACCACTACACCCCAACACCACAACACCACCAGACCGTAACACCACTACACCCCAACACCACTACACCCCAACACCACTACACCTCAACACCACCAGACCCCAACACCACCAGACCGTAACACCCCAACACCACAACACCACCAGACCGTAACACCACTACACCCCAACACCACTACACCCCAACACCACTATACCCCAACACCACTACACCCCAACACCACTACACCCCAACACCACCAGACCCCAACACCACCAGACCGTAACACCACTACACCCCAACACCACCAGACCCCAACACCACTACACCCCAACACCACTACACCCCAACACCACCGGACCCCAACACCACCAGACCTCAACACCACTAGACCCCAACACCACTAGACCCCAACACCACTAGACCCCAACACCACTAGACCCCAACACCACCAGACCCCAACACCATCAGACCGTAACACCACCAGACCCCAACACCACTACATCCCAACACCACCAGACCTCAACACCACCGGACCTCAACACCACCAGACCTCAACACCACCGGACCCCAACACCACTACACCCCAACACCACCAAACCCCAACACCACTAGACCCCAACATTGACAGACTCCAACACCACCAAACCCCAACACCACCAGACCCCAACACCGACAGACCCCAACACCACCAAACCCTAACACCACTAGACCCAACACCACCAGACCCCAACACTGACAGACTCCAACACCACCAAACCCAAACACCACCAGAACCCAACACTGACAGACCCCAACACCACCAGACCCCAACACAGACAGACCCCAACACCACCAGACCCCAACACCAGCAGACCCCAACACAGACAGACCCCAACACCACCAGACCGCCACACCACCGGTCCCCAACACAGACAGACCCCAACACCACCAGACCCCAACACCACCAGACACCAACACAGACAGACCCCAACACCACCAGACCCCAACACCACCAGACCCCAACACAGACAGACCCCAACACCACCAGACCGCCACACCACCGGTCCCCAACACAGACAGACCCCAACACCACCAGACCCCAACACCACCAGACACCAACACAGACAGACCCCAACACCACCAGACCCCAACACCACCAGACCCCAACACCACCAGACCCCAACACAGACAGACCCCAACACCACCAGACCCCAACACAGACAGACCCCAACACCACCAGACCCCAACTCCACCAGACCCCAACACCACCAGACCCCTACACAGACAGACCCCAACACCACCAGACCCCAACACCACCAGACCCCAACACAGACAGACCCCAACACAGACAGACCCCTACACCACCAGACCCCAACACCACCAGACCCCAACACCACCAGACCCCAACACAAACAGACCCCAACACCACCAGACCCCAACACCACCAGACCCCAACACCACCAGACCCCAACACCACCAGACCCCAACACCACCAGACCCCAACACCACCAGACCCCAACACCACCAGACCCCAACACAGACAGACCCCAACACCACCAGACCCCAACACCACCAGACCCCAACACCACCAGACCCCAACACAGACAGACCCCAACACCACCAGACCCCAACACAGACAGACCCCAACACCACCAGACCCCAACACCACCAGACCCCAACACAGACAGACCCCAACACCACCAGACCCCAACACAGACAGACCCCAACACCACCAGACCCCAACACCACCAGACCCCAACACAGACAGACCCCAACACCACCAGACCCCAACACCACCAGACACCAACACAGACAGACCCCAACACCACCAGACCCCACACCACCAGACCCCAACACCACCAGACCCCAACACACAGACCCCAACACCACCAGACCCCAACACAGACAGACCCCAACACCACCAGACACCAACACAGACAGACCCCAACACCACCAGACACCAACACAGACAGACCCCAACACCACCAGACCCCAACACCAGACCCCAGACCCCAGACACCACAGACAGACCCCAACACCACCAGACCCCAACACAGACAGACCCCAACACAGACAGACCCCAACACCACCAGACCCCAACACCACCAGACCCCAACACCACCAGACCCCAACACAGACAGACCCCAACACCACCAGACCCCAACACACCAGACCCCAACACCACCAGACCCCAACACAGACAGACCCCAACACCACCAGACCCCAACACAGACAGACCCCAACACCACCAGACCCCAACACCACCAGACCCCAACACAGACAGACCCCAACACCACCAGACCCCAACACAGACAGACCCCAACACCACCAGACCCCAACACCACCAGACCCCAACACAGACAGACCCCAACACCACCAGACCCCAACACCACCAGACACCAACACAGACAGACCCCAACACCACCAGACCCCAACACCACCAGACCCCAACACCACCAGACCCCAACACAGACAGACCCCAACACCACCAGACCCCAACACAGACAGACCCCAACACCACCAGACACCAACACAGACAGACCCCAACACCACCAGACACCAACACAGACAGACCCCAACACCACCAGACCCCAACTCCACCAGACCCCAACACCACCAGACCCCAACACAGACAGACCCCAACACCACCAGACCCCAACACAGACAGACCCCAACACAGACAGACCCCAACACACCAGACCCCAACACCACCAGACCCCAACACCACCAGACCCCAACACATACAGACCCCAACACAGACAGACCCCAACACCACCAGACCCCAACACCACCAGACCCCAACACAGACAGACCCCAACACCACCAGACCCCAACACCACCAGACCCCAACACAGACAGACCCCAACACAGACAGACCCCAACACCACCAGAACCCAACACCACCAGACCCCAACACAGACAGACCCCAACACAGACAGACCCCAACACCACCAGAACCCAACACAGACAGACCCCAACACAGACAGACTCCAACACCACCAGACCCCAACACCACCAGACCCCAACACAGAAAGACCCCAACACCACCAGACACCTGGTTCAAAGACATCATGGCAAAGACTTTCCAATTCTTGAGCTGCGATTGACTTGATTTAGTAAGCCCCAGTACAACGGACTCAATAGAATAGTCCCAAAAATGCTAACTCCAACCTAAATCAAGCACATACATTAAAACTTGAACTATATGAAAATATTTTACACAATGTATGTCAGTCAGCTCCGACAACTTCAGCGTACAGGGACATCGGGCTGAATCTGTCTGCCAGGGCAAACAAAGGAACATTCTGGCTCTAATTGGCACTTTTCAACAAATAGTTGAACTACAAATAAGTTGAACTACAAATAGTTGAACTACAAATAGTTGAACTACAAATAGTTGAACTACAAATAGTTGAACTACAAACAGTTGAACTACAAATAGTTGAACTACAAACAGTTGAACTACAAACTGAACTACAAACAGTTGAACTACAAACAGTTGAACTACAAACAGTTGAACTACAAACAGTTGAACTACAAATAGTTGAACTACAAAACTACATGGGAAGACATTCTCTAACAGGACTCTTCTTTGTTTGCCCCTCCAGCTAGAAGAAAGTCCCAGCAGGACAGTAAGGAACAGGCAGGGATGCCAAAGGTTTGGCCAGTGCATGATGAAGTTTAGGTAGGCCTACGTAGGACTTCATCACTTCTTCTTTTGATTGACTGCCTGGTGTGTAGCAGACCTGGGTAGGAAATACATTCACTTTTCAAATCATTTAAAGTGTTGAATTTGAGTTGTGTTTCATTTAGCACTTATCGGACTATTCGCTATTTGCCGCCGAGTACATTTCTGCTCGTAGTGCAAAGTGGTATCGTCATCTATGTGTTATTATAAATAAAAAAATGGAGCCTCTGTTTGCTGTTTAGTGTGTAGACCGGGTTACTGTAAGGGTTTTATATAAACATTTAATTTATTTATTGTGTTCAATGATTATTTCAGATCCGTTGACCAGCCACATGGAGATGGTAACAGAGATCGTGGTTCCTACAGTGTGTACTCTCTGTATTCTCCTGGCTGCTGTCTTCCTCATGTTCCTGCTGCGTGGACGCTTCTAGAACACTGCTGTCTTCCTCATGTTCCTGCTGCGTGGACGCTTCTAGAACACTGCTGTCTTCCTCATGTTCCTGCTGCGTGGACGCTTCTAGAACACTGCTGTCTTCCTCATGTTCCTGCTGCGTGGACGCTTCTAGAACACTGCTGTCTTCCTCATGTTCCTGCTGCGTGGACGCTTCTAGAACACTGCTGTCTTCCTCATGTTCCTGCTGCGTGGACAATGATAGCTGTATTTTTTATTACCCACAGTTCATCTCTTTTATATACATATTGCAACAGATACAAACCTGGACACCGGACACATTTTAAAATGGAACGATAGCTATTCCATGTTAATAAAGTGTTAGCATGCATTATTATCTGTATCTTGAAAATCTAATTAAATTGCAATAAAGATTGTACAACCTGTTTTGGAACTGTTTGACTGCTTATAGGCTGCAAGGTGTTGTAGAGAGAATTCAGTAGAAGAAGAGTCTTATATAATAGGCTCTACAGTATCTACACTATAGTTTGGATTGAAACCTTAAGACTAGGCGTTTTGCTCAGCAGGATAACATAGTCTTGCAGCATAATAATATAAATGATCATATTGTAATCTGATTTCCACATTTCATTACACAAGTACATGTGTAAACCTGTAAATTTAACGAGATTCTTCCTGGGAAGGAGAGGCGGACCAAAATACAGCGTGGTTATAATTCATGGTTCTTTAATAATGAAACGATACATGAAAACCCGACACAGTCCCGTGTGGTACAAACACTGACACAGGAGACAACCACCCACAAAACCCAACACAACACAGGCTACCTAAATATGGCTCCCAATCAGAGACAATGACTAACACCTGCCTCTGATTGAGAACCATATCAGGCCAGACATAGAAACAGACAAACTAGACATCCAACATAGAATGCCCACTCAGATCACACCCTGACCAAACAAAACATAGAAACATACAAAGCAAACTATGGTCAGGGTGTGACAGTAAACAGACAGTATTGATCTGAATGAATTTGCCCACATAACGTTTATGAGGGGACAAAGTTTTAAAACCCCTGTTTTATCGGAAAACATTCATAGTGAAAGCTAGAAAAGAACAAGGCATGGAAAGCAAGAGCAGGTGACACATTTCTGTCGGGTAAAATTGGTAGGCTTCTCTCAGGTATGTAAACTTAACACAAAAAGAAACGTCCCTTTTTCAGGACCCTGTCTTTCAAAGATAATTTGTAAAAATCCAAATAACTTCACAGATGTTCATTGTAAAGGGTTTAAACACCGTTTCCCATGCTTGTTCAATGAACCATAAACAATGAATGAACATGCACCTGTAGAACGGTCGTTAAGACACTAAAAGCATACAGAAGTAAGGCAATTAAGGTCACAGTTATGAAATCTTAGGACACGAAAGAGGCCTTTCTACTGACTCTGAAAAACACCAAAAGAAAGATGCCCAGAGTCCCTGCTCATGTGCGTGAACGTGCCTTAAGCATGCTGCAAGGAGGCATGAGGACTGCAGATGTGGCCAGGGCAATAAATTGCAATTTCCGTACTGTGAGACAGCACTCTTCACTGATGAGGTGCGGTTTTGTCTCACCAGGGGTGGTCCGATTTGTTTTTATCGTCGAAGAAATGAGCGTTACACTGGAGCGGGATCGATTTGGAGGTGGAGGGTCCGTCATGGTCTGTGGCGGTGTGTCACAGCATCATTGGACTGAGCTTGTTGTCATTGCAGGCAATCTCAACGCTGTGCTTTACAGGGAAGACATCCTCCTCCCTCATGTGGTACCCTTCCTGCAGGCTCATCCTGACATGACCCTCCAGCATGACAATGCCACCAGCCATACTGCTCGTTCTGTGCCTGATTTCCTGCAAGACAGGAATGTCAGTGTTCTGCCACGGCCAGCGAAAATCCCAGATCTCAATCCCATTGAGCATGCCTGGGACCTGTTGGATCAGAGGGTGAGGGCTAGGGCCATTCCCCCAGAAATGTCTGGGAACTTGCAGGTGCCTTGGTGGGGTAACATCTCCCATTAAAAAACTGGCAAATCTGGTGCAGTCCACGAGGAGGAGATGCACTGCAGTACTTAATGCAGCTGGTGGCCACATAAGATACCGACTGTTACTTTTGAATACGAAGGAGCGAGGAGGGTAACAATTTGACCATGTGTTATTTGATCTGACTTTATTAAACAACACCCTTCACCAGAGTAGCCTGTAATTCTCTGTAGATCAGAGAATGTGTGTAATGTAGATAATTCTGCACATGCGGCAGTAGCTCAGATATGTTGCTATAGGTACGAGGGTTCCAGAGAATTCGGGAAATGCAGCATCTTCGTAATTAGTATTCTAATTAACAGAATTGAATATAATAGCATAGTATAACGCTACTCCAAGACAAAAAAAAACACCACGTAATTTCAGGTTGATTGTGCGAATGGTCGCATTTCTCTCATGTGGCACGCCACTAGGTAAAATGTATGCTTTGATTGAAACAAAACAGTTAGAATAGGCCAACAGTTTGTTATAAGCAGTTACTTTGGTAGCTATGTCTAATAAGGTGGAAATCAACAAAACAAAACTGCCATTACACAGTCACGTACATAACATTCCAGACATATACAGAAGAGGGCAGTGTAACCCCCCAAAAAACTTTTCTATTCCCAACACAAACGGATAGTTTTGACGACACGTGATTGGCTCTTGGTACAAGGAAGCAAACAGTTGATTGGTTCATTGTAAAAAACCCGGCAGAAGACAAGAGTGGACGAACAAAAATAACACAGGAGCCGCTGGAATAGCAACTGTTTATTTGCCAGGTAAAGTGCCCCGGCTATAGTTATTCTCCACATACTAACGACGACACTGATGATATATATTTCCCGCATCACATTGATGGGATGTCGCTTAATTTGTTGAATCTTATCAGTTTCCCCGCAACAAACAACAACAACTAGCTAGCTGGTTAGCATAGCGCGGTAACGAACTACTACACTATATCTACAGCAGGTTACTCATGAAAGCTGGATAAATTAAGTTAGCTGATAGCCAATCTATCTAGAAGCCTGGGTTTTTATTCGGGTTACGACCGTCTGTTTATATGTGTTGTAAACGTTGATTCCCTCACACTTTGTGTGTAGCTAATATTGCACCTAGTTAGCCTACCTTGGCTAAGTTAATATAATGTGAGCCAACCAGTCGGTAAGTTGTGAGCTAACATTAGCTAGTAAAAGTCAAGAATGACACTGGCTGTAAGTCCGGTGCAGAAGCCAGTGTTACAAAATGTATCTTAGTCCTTGGATCGTGACTCTGTTCCAATACATTACACATAAGTCATTGGACGAATGCGTTTTCTACAAAGGGGGGAGTTTTAAGATCCCAACGCTCAGTCTGAACATTTAACACGCGTCGCTGTTTTGGAAGAATATAAAGGACCTTATCTTTCATATCAGCGATAAATATGTGTCAAAATGTAGTTGATACGTGCCCTGTTAGTGTTCCCCACACGGCCATTTCTCCATGTTACAGCGCTTGCTTACGGAAGACGAGGCAACAACCTGTGCTAATTTAGTCATATACCATGCTCCAACACCTGTGTGGAGGTGGAGGTTAATCGGATTGAGGCACCCAGAGATGTAGAGCTGTTCAAAACTGCTGCAGGAATCCCTGTTCTTCTATTTGTCCATTTTAAAGCTATGACTCTGCTAGACAGAGGCTCTCCAGTACAGTAGGTGTCGGTAATACACCATAACGTTGGATGCCGATAAATCCCACAGAAGAAGGAAGCGACGGGGACAACGGTAGCTAACTATAGCTAGTACACACATGTAGACAGAGTCAGGAGAGCTGACGACAGTAGAGGGAGGCCGGAGAGCTGACGACTGTAGAGGGAGACAGGAGAGCTGACGACTGTAGAGGGAGACAGGAGAGCTGACGACTGTAGAGGGAGACAGGAGAGCTGACGACTGTAGAGGGGAGACAGGAGAGCTGACGACTGTAGAGGGGAGACAGGAGAGCTGACGACTGTAGAGGGAGACAGGAGAGCTGACGACTGTAGAGGGGAGACAGGAGAGCTGACGACTGTAGAGGGAGACAGGAGAGCTGACGACTGTAGAGGGAGACAGGAGAGCTGACGACTGTAGAGGGAGACGGGAGAGCTGACGACTGTAGAGGGGAGACGGGAGAGCCGACGACTGTAGAGGGGAGACGGGAGAGCCGACGACTGTAGGGGAGACGGGAGAGCCGACGACTGTAGAGGGGGGGAGACTGTAGAGGGGAGGGAGAGCCGACGACTGTAGAGGGGAGACAGGAGAGCTGACGACTGTAGAGGGAGACAGGAGAGCTGACGACTGTAGAGGGAGACGGGAGAGCCGACGACTGTAGAGGGAGACGGGAGAGCCGACGACTGTAGAGGGAGACGGGAGAGCCGACGACTGTAGAGGGAGACGGGAGAGCCGACGACTGTAGAGGGAGACGGGAGAGCCGACGACTGTAGAGGGAGACGGGAGAGCCGACGACTGTAGAGGGAGACGGGAGAGCCGACGACTGTAGAGGGAGACGGGAGAGCCGACGACTGTAGAGGGAGACGGGAGAGCTGACGACTGTAGAGGGAGACGGGAGAGCTGACGACTGTAGAGGGAGACGGGAGAGCCGACGACTGTAGGGGGAGACGGGAGAGCCGACGACTGTAGGGGAGGAGAGCCGACGACTGTAGGGGAGACGGGAGAGCTGACGACTGAGGGGGAGGGAGAGCCGACGACTGTAGGGGGAGACGAGGGGAGGGAGAGCCGACGACTGTAGGGGAGACGGGAGAGACTGCAGGGGAGACGGGGAGAGCCGACGACTGTAGGGGGGAGACGGGAGAGCCGACGACTGTAGGGGGGAGACGGAGAGCCGACGACTGTAGGGGGGAGACGGGAGAGCCGACGACTGTAGGGGGGAGACGGGAGAGCCGACGACTGTAGGGGGGAGACGGGAGAGCCGACGACTGTAGGGGGGAGACGGGAGAGCCGACGACTGTAGGGGGAGACGGGAGAGCCGACGACTGTAGGGGAGACGGGGAGAGCCGACGACTGTAGGGGGAGACGGAGAGCCGATGACTGTAGGGGGAGACGGAGAGCCGACGACTGTAGGGGAGACGGGAGAGCCGACGACTGTAGGGGGAGAGGGGAGAGCCGACGACTGTAGGGGGAGCCGGGAGAGCCGACGACTGTAGGGGGAGACGGGAGAGCCGACGACTGTAGGGGGAGACGGGAGAGCCGACGACTGTAGGGGGGAGACGGGAGAGCTGACGACTGTAGGGGGAGACGGGAGAGCCGACGACTGTAGGGGAGACGGAGAGCCGACGACTGTAGGGGGAGACGGAGAGCCGGCGACTGTAGGGGGAGACGGAGAGCCGGCGACTGTAGGGGGAGACGGGAGAGCCGACGACTGTAGGGGGGAGACGGGAGGAGACTGTAGGGGGAGAGACTGTAGGGGAGACGGGAGAGCCGGCGACTGTAGGGGGAGACGGGAGAGCCGGCGACTGTAGGGGGAGACGGAGAGCCGGCGACTGTAGGGGAGACGGGAGAGCCGGCGACTGTAGGGGAGACGGGAGAGCCGGCGACTGTAGGGGGAGACGGAGAGCCGGCGACTGTAGGGGGAGACGGGAGAGCCGGCGACTGTAGGGGGAGACGGGGAGAGCCGGCGACTGTAGGGGGGAGACGGGAGAGCCGGCGACTGTAGGGGGAGACAGGGGGAGAGCCGGACGACTGTAGGGGGAGACGGAGAGCTGAGGGGGAGACTGTAGGGGGAGACGGGAGAGCCGACGACAGGGGGAGACGGGGAGAGCCGACGACTGTAGGGGAGACGGGAGAGCCGAGACTGTAGGGGGGAGACGGAGAGCCGACGACTGTAGAGGGAGGGGGAGACGGAGAGCCGACGACTGCAGGGGGAG
Source organism: Oncorhynchus keta (assembly GCF_023373465.1). Taxonomy (NCBI): domain Eukaryota; kingdom Metazoa; phylum Chordata; class Actinopteri; order Salmoniformes; family Salmonidae; genus Oncorhynchus; species Oncorhynchus keta. Next base: position 100,181 of record NW_026280421.1, read on the forward strand.
ACGGGGAGAGCCGACGACTGCAGGGGGGAGACGGAGAGCCGACCACGCAGGGGAGACGGGAGAGACCGACTGCAGGGGGAGAGGACTGCAGGGGGAGAGGAGAGCCGACTCCACTGCAGGGGAGACGGAGAGCCGAGACTGCAGGGGGGACGGAGAGCCGACGACTGCAGGGGGAGACGGGGAGAGCCGACGACTGCAGGGGAGACGGGAGAGCCGACGACTGCAGGGGGAGACGGGAGAGCCGACGACTGCAGGGGGGAGACGGGAGAGCCGACGACTGCAGGGGGGAGACGGAGAGCGACGACTGTAGGGGGAGACGGGAGAGCCGTCCACTGCAGGGGGAGATTAATCGGCAGGGAGAGAGCCTGCAGGGGGGAGACGGGAGAGCCGACGACTGCAGGGGGAGACGGAGAGCCGACGACTATTTTACGCACTGCAGGGGAGACGGGAGAGCCCACTGCAGGGGGAGACGGGAGAGCCGAGGGGGAGACGGAGAGCCGACGACTGCAGGGGGAGACGGGAGAGCCGACGACTGCAGGTGGGGAGACGGGAGAGCCGACGACTGACTGCAGGGGGAGACGGAGAGCCGACGACTGCAGGGGGGAGACGGGAGAGCCGACGACTGCAGGGGGAGACGGGAGAGCCGACGACTGACTGCAGGGGGAGACGGGAGAGCCGACGACTGCAGGGGGAGACGGAGAGCCGACGACTGCAGGGGGGAGACGGGAGAGCCGACGACTGCAGGGGGAGACGGAGAGCCGACGACTGCAGGGGGAGACGGAGAGCCGACGACTGCAGGGGGAGACGGGGAGAGCCGACGACTGCAGGGGGAGACGGAGAGCCGACGACTGCAGGGGGGAGACGGGAGAGCCGACGACTGCAGGGGGAGACGGGAGAGCCGACGACTGCAGGGGGAGACGGGAGAGCCGACGACTGCAGGGGGAGACGGGAGAGCCGACGACTGCAGGGGGAGACGGGAGAGCCGACGACTGCAGGGGGAGACGGGAGAGCCGACGACTGCAGGGGGGAGACGGAGAGCCGACGACTGCAGGGGGGAGACGGGGAGAGCCGACGACTGCAGGGGGGAGACGGAGAGCGATGCCGACTGCAGGGGGAGACGGGAGAGCCGACGACTGCAGGGGGAGACGGGAGAGCCCGACCCACTGCAGGGGGGAGACATCGGGGGGAGAGCCGACGACTGCAGGGGGAGACGGAGAGACTGCAGGGGGGAGACGGAGAGACGACGACTGCAGGGGGAGACGGGAGAGCCGACGACTGCAGGGGGGAGACGGAGAGCCGACGACTGCAGGGGGAGACGGGAGAGCCGACGACTGCAGGGGGGAGACGGAGAGCCGACGACTGCAGGGGGGAGACGGGAGAGCCGACGACTGCAGGGGGAGACGGGAGAGCCGACGACTGCAGGGGGAGACGGGAGAGCCGACGACTGCAGGGGGAGACGGAGAGCCGACGACTGCAGGGGGAGACGGGGGCCGAGACTGCAGGGGGAGACGAGCCGACGACTGCAGGGGAGACGGAGAGCCGACGACTGCAGGGGAGACAGGGGGAGAGCCGACGACTGCAGGGGGAGACGGGAGAGCCGACGACTGCAGGGGGAGACGGGAGAGCCGACGACTGCAGGGGGAGACGGGAGAGCCGACGACTGCAGGGGGAGACGGGAGAGCCGGGACGACTGCAGGGGGAGACGGGAGAGCCGACGACTGCAGGGGGAGACGGAGAGCCGACGACTGCAGGGGGAGACGGAGAGCCGACGACTGCAGGGGGAGACGGGAGAGCCGACGACTGCAGGGGGAGACGGGAGAGCCGACGACTGCAGGGGGAGACGGGAGACTGCAGGGGGAGACGGAGAGCCGACGGGGGGGAGACGGGAGAGCCGACGACTGCAGGGGGAGACGGAGAGCCGACGACTGCAGGGGAGACGGGAGAGCCGACGACTGCAGGGGGGAGACGGGAGAGCCGACGACTGCAGGGGGGAGACGGGAGAGCCGACGACTGCAGGGGGGAGACGGGGAGAGCCGACGACTGCAGGGGGAGACGGGAGAGCCGACCACTGCAGGGGGAGACGGGGAGAGCCGACGACTGCAGGGGGAGGGGGAGACTGCAGGGGGAGACGGAGAGCCGACGACTGCAGGGGGGGGAGACGGAGAGCCGACGACTGCAGGGGGAGACGGGAGAGCCGACGACTGCAGGGGGAGACGGAGAGCCGACGACTGCAGGGGGAGACGGGAGAGCCGACGACTGCAGGGGGGAGACGGAGAGCCGACGACTGCAGGGGGGAGACGGAGAGCCGAGGGGGAGACTGCAGGGGGGAGACGGAGAGCCGACGACTGCAGGGGGGAGACGGGGAGAGCCGACGACTGCAGGGGGGAGACGGGGTCGAGCCGAGGGGGGAGACTGCGGGGGAGACGGGAGAGCCGACGACTGGCAGGGGGAGACGGGAGAGCCGACGACTGCAGGGGGAGACGGAGAGCCGACGACTGCAGGGGGAGACGGCAGGGGGAGCCGACGACTGCAGGGGGAGACGGGAGAGCCGACGACTGCAGGGGGAGACGGGAGAGCCGACGACTGCAGGGGGAGACGGAGAGCCGACGACTGCAGGGGGAGACGGAGAGCCGACGACTGCAGGGGGAGACGGGAGAGCCGACGACTGCAGGGGGAGACGGAGAGCCGACGACTGCAGGGGGAGACGGGAGAGCCGACGACTGCAGGGGGGAGACGGGAGAGCCGACTGCAGGGGAGACGGGAGAGCCGCACTGCAGGGGGAGAGACAGGGGGGAGAGCCGACTGACTGCAGGGGGAGACGGGGAGAGCCGACGACTGCAGGGGGAGACGGGAGAGCCGACGACTGCAGGGGGAGACGGGAGAGCCGACGACTGCAGGGGGAGACGGGGAGAGCCGACGACTGCAGGGGGAGACGGAGAGCCGACGACTGCAGGGGGGAGACGGGAGAGCCGACGACTGTAGGGGGGAGACGGGAGAGCCGACGACTGTAGGGGGGAGACGGGAGAGCCGACGACTGTAGGGGGGAGACGGGAGAGCCGACGACTGTAGGGGGGAGACGGGAGAGCCGACGACTGTAGGGGGAGACGGGAGAGCCGACGACTGTAGGGGGGAGACGGGAGAGCCGACGACTGAAGGGGGGAGACGGGAGAGCCGACGACTGAAGGGGGAGGGAGAGCCGGGGGAGACGGGGAGAGCCGGGAGACACTGCAGGGGGAGACGGGAGAGCCGACGACTGTAGGGGGGAGACGGGAGAGCCGACGACTGTAGGGGGGAGACGGGAGAGCCGACGACTGCAGGGGGAGACGGAGAGCCGACGACTGCAGGGGGAGACGGGAGAGCCGACGACTGCAGGGGGAGACGGGAGAGCCGACGACTGCAGGGGGAGACGGGAGAGCCGACGACTGCAGGGGGAGACGGGAGAGCCGACGACTGCAGGGGGAGACGGGAGAGCCGACGACTGCAGGGGGAGACGGGAGAGCCGACGACTGCAGGGGGAGACGGGAGAGCCGACGACTGACACTGGGGGAGACGGGAGAGCCGACGACTGTAGGGGGAGACGGGAGAGCCGACGACTGCAGGGGGAGACGGGAGAACGACTGCAGGGGGAGACGGGAGAGCCGACGACTCCACTAGGGGGGAGAGCCACGACTGCAGGGGGAGACAGGAGAGCCGACGACTCCACCACCAGGGGGAGACGGGAGAGCCGACGACTGCAGGGGGGAGATTAGGGGAGAGCCGACGACTGCAGGGGGAGACGGGAGAGCCGACGACTGCAGGGGGAGACGGGAGAGCCGACGACTGCAGGGGGAGACAGGGAGAGCCGACGACTGCAGGGGGGGAGACAGGAGAGCCGACGACTGTAGGGGGAGACGGAGAGCCGACGACTGCAGGGGGAGACAGGAGAGCCGACGACTGTAGGGGAGGGGAGAGCTGACGACTGTAGGGGACAGGAGCAGGGGACGACTGTAGGGGAGAGAGCCGACGACTGCAGGGGGGAGAGCCGACGACTGTAGGGGGGAGAGCCGACGACTGTAGGGGGGAGAGCCGACGACTGTAGGGGGAGACAGGCCGACGACTGTAGGGGGAGACGGGAGAGCCGACGACTGCAGGGGAGAGATCGTAGGGGAGAGCCGACGACTGTAGGGGGGGAGACCCACGTGGAGAGCCGACGACTGCAGTAGGGGAGACAGGAGAGCCACGACTGTAGAGGGGAGACTGTAGGGGAGAGACGACTGTAGGGGGAGACAGGAGAGCCGACGACTGTAGGGGGAGACAGGAGAGCCGACTGTAGGGGGAGACAGGAGAGCCGACGACTGCAGGGGGAGACAGGAGAGCCGACGACTGTAGGGGGAGACAGGAGAGCCGACGACTGTAGGGGGGAGACAGGAGAGCCGACGACTGTAGGGGAGACAGGAGAGCCGACGACTGTAGGGGAGACAGGAGAGCCGACGACTGTAGGGGGAGACAGGAGAGCCGACGACTGTAGGGGAGACAGGAGAGACTGTAGGGGAGACAGGAGAGCCGACGACTGTAGGGGGGAGACAGGAGAGCCGACGACTGTAGGGGGAGACAGGAGAGCCGACGACTGTAGGGGGAGACAGGGAGAGCCGACGACTGTAGGGGGAGACAGGAGAGCCGGACGACTGTAGGGGGAGACAGGAGAGCCTGACGACTGTAGGGGGAGACGGAGAGACGACTGGGGAGACGACGACTGTAGGGGGAGACGGGAGAGCCGACGACTGTAGGGGAGACGGGAGAGCGACGACTGTAGGGGGAGACTGCAGGGGGAGACAGGAGAGCCGACGACTGTAGGGGAGACGGGAGAGCCGACGACTGTAGAGGGGAGACAGGAGAGCCGACGACTGTAGGGGAGACAGGAGAGGGACTGTAGGGGGAGACAGGAGAGCCGACGACTGTAGGGGGAGACAGGAGAGCCGACGACTGCAGGGGGGAGACGGGAGAGCCGACGACTGTAGGGGGAGACAGGAGAGCCGACGACTGTAGGGGGAGACAGGAGAGCCGACGACTGTAGGGGGAGGACTGTAGGGGAGACAGGAGAGCCGACGACTGTAGGGGGAGACAGGAGAGCCGACGACTGTAGGGGGAGACAGGATGACTGTAGGGGAGACAGGAGAGCTGATCGCGACTGTAGGGAGACCGACGACTGTAGGGGGAGACAGGAGAGCCGACGACTGTAGGGAGGAGAGCCGACGACTGTAAGCCGACGACTGTAGGGGAGACAGGAGAGCCGACGACTGTAGGGGAGACAGGAGAGCTGACGACTGTAGGGGGAGACAGGAGAGCTGACGACTGTAGAGGGAGACAGGAGAGCTGACGACTGTAGAGGGAGACAGGAGAGCTGACGACTGTAGGGGGAGAGCTGACGACTGTAGAGGGGAGACAGGAGAGCTGACGACTGTAGGGGAGACAGGAGAGCTGACGACTGTAGGGGAGACAGGAGAGCTGACGACTGTAGGGGGAGACAGGAGAGCTGACGACTGTAGAGGGAGACAGGAGAGCTGACGACTGTAGGGGGAGACAGGAGAGCTGACGACTGTAGGGGAGACAGGAGAGCTAGAGGGGGAGACAGGAGAGCTGACTGTAGGGGAGACAGGAGAGCTGACGACTGTAGAGGGAGACAGGAGAGCTGACGACTGTAGAGGGAGACAGGAGAGCTGACGACTGTAGAGGGAGACAGGAGAGCTGACGACTGTAGGGGAGACAGAGAGGAGACAGGAGAGCTGACGACTGTAGAGGGAGACAGGAGAGCTGACGACTGTAGGGGAGACAGGAGAGAGGGAGACAGAGGGGAGAGCTGACGACTGTAGGGGAGACAGGAGAGCTGACGACTGTAGAGGGAGACAGGAGAGCTGAGACTGTAGGGGGGAGAGCTGACGACTGTAGGGGAGACAGGAGAGCTGACGACTGTAGAGGGAGACAGGGGGAGAGCTGACGACTGTAGGGGGAGAGCTGACGACTGTAGGGGGAGAGCTGACGACTGTAGGGGGAGACAGGAGAGCTGACGACTGTAGGGGGAGACAGGAGAGCTGACGACTGTAGAGGGAGACAGGAGAGCTGACGACTGTAGAGGGAGACAGGAGAGCTGACGACTGTAGAGGGGAGACAGGAGAGCTGACGACTGTAGGGGAGACAGGAGAGCTGACGACTGTAGGGGAGACAGGGGGAGACTGTAGGGGGAGACAGGAGAGCTGACGACTGTAGGGGGAGACAGGAGAGACGACTGTAGGGGGAGACAGGAGAGCCGACGACTGTAGGGGGAGACAGGAGAGCCGACGACTGTAGGGGGAGACAGGAGAGCTGACGACTGTAGGGGGAGACAGGAGAGCTGACGACTGTAGGGGGAGACAGGAGAGCTGACGACTGTAGAGGGAGACAGGAGAGCTGACGACTGTAGGGGGAGACAGGAGAGCTGACGACTGTAGAGGGAGACAGGAGAGCTGACGACTGTAGGGGAGACAGGAGAGCTGACGACTGTAGAGGGAGAGCTGACGACTGTAGGGGGAGAGCTAGGTGAAGTTATGGTAGCTGTATATATAGCTTTCCTTCTTTCCTGTCTTATTGCTTGTGTTTTTATATATTTTATAGTGCTATATATTGATTACTGCATTGTTGGGAAAAGAGTTGTCAAGAAAGGCATTTCACTGTACTCGTGAACATGACTATAAAACGTCAAATGTCCCTCTTCTTCCTTGCAGGAGCCCAGTGATAAAGGAACCATGGTTGATCCAATGGAGAATGGCTTGTTTGACATTCCTGACTATGACAACACGGATGACGAGACCTTTCCTCCTCTCCCTCCTCCCTTCTCACCAGGAGAGGGAGGAGATCCTTTTACAGGTGAGGACAATGACAACTGCAGCTCACCAGTACCAAGCCTGCTTCCAGATCTGGTTGTGCTATTTTGCCGACTGCCATGGTTGCTGTCGTGCTTATGATGCTCTGGGACCAGACGAGGCACACAATACCCAACACAAACCTGTGTGTCTACAGGTAGACTGATATGACGTCATCATTATTATTATATACACAGCTGGGAGACTTCCTGCTCACTGACATCACAGACAATATAATGGGTAGATATAGATATGACATCATCATTATTATTATATACACAGCTGGGAGACTTCCTGCTCACTGACATCACAGACAATATAATGGGTAGATATAGATATGACATCGTCATTATTATTATATACACAGCTGGGAGACTTCCTGCTCACTGACTTCACAGACAATATAATGGGTAGATATAGATATGACATCATCATTATTATTATTATTATTGTTATTATTATATACACAGCTGAGAGACTTCCTGCTCACTGACATCACAGACAATATAATGGGTAGATATAGATATGACATCGTCATTATTATTATATACACAGCTGGGAGACTTCCTGCTCACTGACATCACAGACAATATAATGGGTAGATATAGATATGACATCATCATTATTATTATATACACAGCTGGGAGACTTCCTGCTCACTGACATCACAGACAATATAATGGGTAGATATAGATATGACATCATCATTATTATTATATACACAGCTGGGAGACTTCCTGCTCACTGACATCACAGACAATATAATGGGTAGATATAGATATGACATTATTATTATATACACAGCTGGGAGACTTCCTGCTCACTGACATCACAGACAATATAATGGGTAGATATAGATATGACATCATCATTATTATTATATATACAGCTGGGAGACTTCCTGTTTACTGACATCACAGACAATATAATGGGTAGATATAGATATGACATCATCATTATTATTATATACACAGCTGGGAGACTTCCTGCTTACTGACATCACAGACAATATAATGGGTAGATATAGATATGACATCATCATTATTATTATTATTGTTATTATATACACAGCTGGGAGACTTCCTGCTCACTGACATCACAGACAATATAATGGGTAGATATAGATATGACATCATTATTATTATATACACAGCTGGGAGACTTCCTGCTTACTGACATCATGGACAATATAATGGGTAGATATAGATATGACATCATTATTATTATTATTATTGTTATTATATACACAGCTGGGAGACTTCCTGCTCACTGACATCACAGACAATATAATGGGTAGATATAGATATGACATCATCATTATTATTATATATACAGCTGGGAGACTTCCTGTTTACTGACATCACAGACAATATAATGGGTAGATATAGATATGACATCATCATTATTATTGTTATTATATACACAGTTGGGAGACTTCCTGCTCACTGACATCACAGACAATATAATGGGTAGATATAGATATGACGTCATCATTATTATTATTATATACACAGCTGGGAGACTTCCTGCTCACTGACATCACAGACAATATAATGGGTAGATATAGATATGATATTATTATTATTATTATATACACAGCTGGGAGACTTCCTGCTCACTGACATCATGGACAATATAATGGGTAGATATAGATATGACATTATTATTATTGTTATTATATACACAGCTGGGAGACTTCCTGCTCACTGACATCACAGACAATATAATGGGTAGATATAGATATGACATCATCATTATTATATACACAGCTGGGAGACTTCCTGCTTACTGACATCATGGACAATATAATGGGTAGATATAGATATGACATCATTATTATTATATACACAGCTGGGAGACTTCCTGCTCACTGACATCATGGACAATATAATGGGTAGATATAGATATGACATCATTATTATTATTATTATTGTTATTATATACACAGCTGGGAGACTTCCTGCTCACTGACATCACAGACAATATAATGGGTAGATATAGATATGACATCATCATTATTATTATATATACAGCTGGGAGACTTCCTGTTTACTGACATCACAGACAATATAATGGATAGATATAGATATGACATCGTCATTATTATTATATACACAGCTGGGAGACTTCCTGCTCACTGACATCACAGACAATATAATGGGTAGATATAGATATGACATCATTATTATTATTATTATATACACAGCTGGGAGACTTCCTGCTCACTGACATCACAGACAATATAATGGGTAGATATAGATATGACATCATCATTATTATTATATATACAGCTGGGAGACTTCCTGCTTACTGACATCACAGACAATATAATGGGTAGATATAGATATGACATCATCATTATTATTATATACACAGCTGGGAGACTTCCTGCTTACTGACATCACAGACAATATAATGGGTAGATATAGATATGACATCATCATTATTATTATATACACAGCTGGGAGACTTCCTGCTTACTGACATCACAGACAATATAATGGGTAGATATAGATATGACATCATCATTATTATTATTATTGTTATTATATACACAGCTGGGAGACTTCCTGCTCACTGACATCACAGACAATATAATGGGTAGATATAGATATGACATCATTATTATTATTATATACACAGCTGGGAGACTTCCTGCTTACTGACATCACAGACAATATAATGGGTAGATATAGATATGACATCATTATTATTATTATTGTTATTATATACACAGCTGGGAGACTTCCTGCTCACTGACATCACAGACAATATAATGGGTAGATATAGATATGACATCATCATTATTATTATTGTTATTATTATATACACAGCTGGGAGACTTCCTGCTCACTGACATCACAGACAATATAATGGGTAGATATAGATATGACATCATCATTATTATTATTATTGTTATTATATACACAGCTGGGAGACTTCCTGCTCACTGACATCACAGACAATATAATGGGTAGATATAGATATGACATCATTATTATTATATACACAGCTGGGAGACTTCCTGCTCACTGACATCACAGACAATATAATGGGTAGATATAGATATGACATCATTATTATTATTATTATTATTATATACACAGCTGGGAGACTTCCTGCTCACTGACATCACAGACAATATAATGGGTAGATATAGATATGACATCATCATTATTATTATTATTGTTATTATATACACAGCTGGGAGACTTCCTGCTCACTGACATCACAGACAATATAATGGGTAGATATAGATATGACATCATCATTATTATTATTATTGTTATTATATACACAGCTGGGAGACTTCCTGCTCACTGACATCACAGACAATATAATGGGTAGATATAGATATGACATCATCATTATTATTATTATTGTTATTATATACACAGCTGGGAGACTTCCTGCTCACTGACATCACAGACAATATAATGGGTAGATATACTTTCCATTGATGGCTGTTGATGTTGTTCAGGGGAGGAGGGAGGAGAGATCTCCAAGCTGGCCGAAGTCCCTGTTGCCAAGAGGAGAGGCGTCAAGAGACCACAGCCCAAACTGGACTCTCAGAGGTACGTGTGTGTTAGCCTGGAGAAGGGCATAAAAGAGCGTTTGGATCAGGAACCTCTACAGACCAGAATGTTGAATACAATGATATTGTCACGTACTTTATCGGTTGTCTGTGTGGCTGGTCCTTTTGATGGTAGAAATGTGAGATAATATATTTCACAGGAAAGTTAATAATTACATCAACTGATCAAAGCGCTGGTAGTGTGTTCAGATCACGTGAAGCATGTAGCAGAACCATATCAACAGGCTGGGCCAGTGTGCATGTAGCAGAGCCATATCAACAGGCTGGGCCAGTGTGCATGTAGCAGAGCCATGTCAACAGGCTGGGCCAGTGTGCATGTAGCAGAGCCATGTCAACAGGCTGGGTCAGTGTGCATGTAGCAGAGCCATGTCAACAGGCTGGGTCAGTGTGCATGTAGCAGAGCCATGTCAACAGGCTGGGCCAGTGTGCATGTAGCAGAACCATGTCAACAGGCTGGGCCAGTGTGCATGTAGCAGAGCCATGTCAACAGGCTGGGTCAGTGTGCATGTAGCAGCCATGTCAACAGGCTGGGTCAGTGTGCATGTAGCAGAGCCATGTCAACAGGCTGGGCCAGTGTGCATGTAGCAGAGCCATGTCAACAGGCTGGGCCAGTGTGCATGTAGCAGAGCCATGTCAACAGGCTGGGCCAGTGTGCATGTAGCAGAGCCATGTCAACAGGCTGGGTCAGTGTGCATGTAGCAGAGCCATGTCAACAGGCTGGGTCAGTGTGCATGTAGCAGAGCCATGTCAACAGGCTGGGTCAGTGTGCATGTAGCAGAGCCATGTCAACAGGCTGGGCCAGTGTGCATGTAGCAGAGCCATGTCAACAGGCTGGGTCAGTGTGCATGTAGCAGAGCCATGTGAACAGGCTGGGTCAGTGTGCATGTAGCAGAGCCATGTGAACAGGCTGGGCCAGTGTGCATGTAGCAGAGCCATGTGAACAGGCTGGGCCAGTGTGCATGTAGCAGAGCCATGTCAACAGGCTGGGCCAGTGTGCATGTAGCAGAGCCATGTCAACAGGCTGGGCCAGTGTGCATGTAGCAGAGCCATGTCAACAGGCTGGGCCAGTGTGCATGTAGCAGAGCCATGTGAACAGGCTGGGTCAGTGTGCATGTAGCAGAGCCATGTGAACAGGCTGGGCCAGTGTGCATGTAGCAGAGCCATGTGAACAGGCTGGGCCAGTGTGCAGAACCATATCAACATGTAGCAGAGCCATGTGAACAGGCTGGGCTAGTGTGCATGTAGCAGAGCCATGTCAACAGGCTGGGCCAGTGTGCATGTAGCAGAGCCATGTGAACAGGCTGGGTCAGTGTGCATGTAGCAGAGCCATGTGAACAGGCTGGGTCAGTGTGCATGTAGCAGAGCCATGTCAACAGGCTGGGCAGTGTGCATGTAGCAGAGCCATGTCAACAGGCTGGGCCAGTGTGCATGTAGCAGAGCCATGTCAACAGGCTGGGCCAGTGTGCATGTAGCAGAGCCATGTGAACAGGCTGGGCCAGTGTGCATGTAGCAGAACCATATCAACAGGCTGGGCAGTGTGGGCCAGTGAACAGGTGCATGTAGCAGAGCCATGTCAACAGGCTGGGCCAGTGTGCATGTAGCAGAGCCATGTGAACAGGCTGGGCCAGGCATGGCAGAACCATATCAACAGGCTGGGCCAGTGTGCATGTAGCAGAGCCATGTCAACAGGCTGGGCCAGTGTGCATGTAGCAGAGCCATGTGAACAGGCTGGGCCAGTGTGCATGTAGCAGAACCATATCAACAGGCTGGGCCAGTGTGCATGTAGCAGAGCCATGTGAACAGGCTGGGCCAGTGTGCATGTAGCAGAGCCATGTGAACAGGCTGGGCCAGTGTGCATGTAGCAGAACCATGTGAACAGGCTGGGCCAGTGTGCATGTAGCAGAACCATGTCAACAGGCTGGGCCAGTGTGCATGTAGCAGAGCCATGTGAACAGGCTGGGCTAGTGTGCATGTAGCAGAGCCATGTCAACAGGCTGGGCTAGTGTGCATGTAGCAGAGCCATATCAACAGGCTGGGCTAGTGTGCATGTAGCAGAACCATATCAACAGGCTGGGCTAGTGTGCATGTAGCAGAGCCATGTCAACAGGCTGGGCTAGTGTGCATGTAGCAGAGCCATGTGAACAGGCTGGGCCAGTGTGCATGTAGCAGAACCATGTGAACAGGCTGGGCCAGTGTGCATGTAGCAGAACCATGTGAACAGGCTGGGCTAGTGTGCATGTAGCAGAACCATGTCAACAGGCTGGGCTAGTGTGCATGTAGCAGAACCATATCAACAGGCTGGGCTAGTGTGCATGTAGCAGAACCATATCAACAGGCTGGGCTAGTGTGCATGTAGCAGAGCCATGTCAACAGGCTGGGCTAGTGTGCATGTAGCAGAACCATATCAACAGGCTGGGCTAGTGTGCATGTAGCAGAGCCATGTCAACAGGCTGGGCTAGTGTGCATGTAGCAGAGCCATGTCAACAGGCTGGGCTAGTGTGCATGTAGCAGAACCATGTCAACAGGCTGGGCCAGTGTGCATGTAGCAGAACCAGAACAGGCCATAGCAGAACCATATCAACAGGCTGGGCCAGTGTGCATGTAGCAGAGCCATGTGAACAGGCTGGGCCAGTGTGCATGTAGCAGAGCCATGTGAACAGGCTGGGCCAGTGTGCATGTAGCAGAGCCATGTGAACAGGCTGGGCTAGTGTGCATGTAGCAGAGCCATGTGAACAGGCTGGGCTAGTGTGCATGTAGCAGAGCCATGTGAACAGGCTGGGCCAGTGTGCATGTAGCAGAGCCATGTGAACAGGCTGGGCCAGTGTGCATGTAGCAGAGCCATGTCAACAGGCTGGGCCAGTGTGCATGTAGCAGAGCCATGTGAACAGGCTGGGCTAGTGTGCATGTAGCAGAACCATATCAACAGGCTGGGCCAGTGTGCATGTAGCAGAACCATGTCAACAGGCTGGGCCAGTGTGCATGTAGCAGAGCCATGTCAACAGGCTGGGCCAGTGTGCATGTAGCAGAACCATGTCAGTGTGCATGTAGCAGAACCATATCAACAGGCTGGGCCAGTGTGCATGTAGCAGAGCCATGTCAACAGGCTGGGCCAGTGTGCATGTAGCAGAACCATATCAACAGGCTGGGCCAGTGTGCATGTAGCAGAGCCATGTCAACAGGCTGGGCCAGTGTGCATGTAGCAGAACCATATCAACAGGCTGGGCCAGTGTGCATGTAGCAGAGCCATATCAACAGGCTGGGCCAGTGTGCATGTAGCAGAGCCATGTCAACAGGCTGGGCCAGTGTGCATGTAGCAGAGCCATGTCAACAGGCTGGGCCAGTGTGCATGTAGCAGAGCCATGTCAACAGGCTGGGCCAGTGTGCAGTGTGCATGTAGCAGAACCATGTCAACAGGCTGGGCCAGTGTGCATGTAGCAGAGCCATGTCAACAGGCTGGGCCAGTGTGCATGTAGCAGAACCATATCAACAGGCTGGGCCAGTGTGCATGTAGCAGAACCATGTCAACAGGCTGGGCCAGTGTGCATGTAGCAGAGCCATGTGGGCCAGTGTGCAACAGGCTGGGCCAGTGTGCATGTAGCAGAACCATGTCAACAGGCTGGGCCAGTGTGCATGTAGCAGAACCATGTCAACAGGCTGGGCCAGTGTGCATGTGTAGCAGAACCATATGTCAGAGCCAGGCTGGCAGAACCATATCAACAGGCTGGGCCAGTGTGCATGTAGCAGAACCATATCAACAGGCTGGGCCAGTGTGCATGTAGCAGAGCCATGTCACACAGGCTGGAACCATATCAACAGGCTGTGCATGTAGCAGAACCATATCAACAGGCTGGGCCAGTGTGCATGTAGCAGAGCCATGTCAACAGGCTGGGTCAGTGTGCATGTAGCAGAGCCATGTCAACAGGCTGGGTCAGTGTGCATGTAGCAGAACCATGTCAACAGGCTGGGCCAGTGTGCATGTAGCAGAACCATATCAACAGGCTGGGCCAGTGTGCATGTAGCAGAACCATGTCAACAGGCTGGGCCAGTGTGCATGTAGCAGAGCCATGTCAACAGGCTGGGCCAGTGTGCATGTAGCAGAACCATATCAACAGGCTGGGCCAGTGTGCATGTAGCAGAACCATGTCAACAGGCTGGGCCAGTGTGCATGTAGCAGAACCATATCAACAGGCTGGGCCAGTGTGCATGTAGCAGAACCATATCAACAGGCTGGGCCAGTGTGCATGTAGCAGAACCATGTCAACAGGCTGGGCCAGTGTGCATGTAGCAGAACCATATCAACAGGCTGGGCCAGTGTGCATGTAGCAGAACCATATCAACAGGCTGGGCCAGTGTGCATGTAGCAGAGCCATGTCAACAGGCTGGGCCAGTGTGCATGTAGCAGAACCATATCAACAGGCTGGGCCAGTGTGCATGTAGCAGAACCATATCAACAGGCTGGGCCAGTGTGCATGTAGCAGAACCATATCAACAGGCTGGGCCAGTGTGCATGTAGCAGAACCATGTCAACAGGCTGGGCCAGTGTGCATGTAGCAGAACCATATCAACAGGCTGGGCCAGTGTGCATGTAGCAGAACCATATCAACAGGCTGGGCCAGTGTGCATGTAGCAGAACCATGTCAACAGGCTGGGCCAGTGTGCATGTAGCAGAACCATGTCAACAGGCTGGGCCAGTGTGCATGTAGCAGAACCATGTCAACAGGCTGGGCCAGTGTGCATGTAGCAGAACCATGTCAACAGGCTGGGCCAGTGTGCATGTAGCAGAACCATATCAACAGGCTGGGCCAGTGTGCATGTAGCAGAACCATGTCAACAGGCTGGGCCAGTGTGCATGTAGCAGAACCATATCAACAGGCTGGGCCAGTGTGCATGTAGCAGAACCATATCAACAGGCTGGGCTAGTGTGCATGTAGCAGAACCATATCAACAGGCTGGGCCAGTGTGCATGTAGCAGAACCATATCAACAGGCTGGGCCAGTGTGCATGTAGCAGAGCCATGTCAACAGGCTGGGCCAGTGTGCATGTAGCAGAACCATGTCAACAGGCTGGGCCAGTGTGCATGTAGCAGAACCATGTCAACAGGCTGGGCCAGTGTGCATGTAGCAGAACCATGTCAACAGGCTGGGCCAGTGTGCATGTAGCAGAACCATGTCAACAGGCTGGGCCAGTGTGCATGTAGCAGAACCATGTCAACAGGCTGGGCCAGTGTGCATGTAGCAGAACCATGTCAACAGGCTGGGCCAGTGTGCATGTAGCAGAACCATGTCAACAGGCTGGGCCAGTGTGCATGTAGCAGAACCATGTCAACAGGCTGGGCCAGTGTGCATGTAGCAGAACCATATCAACAGGCTGGGCCAGTGTGCATGTAGCAGAACCATGTCAACAGGCTGGGCCAGTGTGCATGTAGCAGAACCATGTCAACAGGCTGGGCCAGTGTGCATGTAGCAGAGCCATGTCAACAGGCTGGGCCAGTGTGCATGTAGCAGAACCATGTCAACAGGCTGGGCCAGTGTGCATGTAGCAGAACCATGTCAACAGGCTGGGCCAGTGTGCATGTAGCAGAGCCATGTCAACAGGCTGGGCCAGTGTGCATGTAGCAGAACCATGTCAACAGGCTGGGCCAGTGTGCATGTAGCAGAACCATGTCAACAGGCTGGGCCAGTGTGCATGTAGCAGAGCCATGTGAACAGGCTGGGTCAGTGTGCATGTAGCAGAACCATGTCAACAGGCTGGGCCAGTGTGCATGTAGCAGAGCCATGTCAACAGGCTGGGCCAGTGTGCATGTAGCAGAGCCATGTCAACAGGCTGGGCCAGTGTGCATGTAGCAGACAGGCCATGTCAACAGGCTGGGCTCAGTGTGCATGTAGCAGAACCATGTCAACAGGCTGGGCCAGTGTGCATGTAGCAGAACCATGTCAACAGGCTGGGCCAGTGTGCATGTAGCAGAACCATGTCAACAGGCTGGGCCAGTGTGCATGTAGCAGAACCATGTGAACAGGCTGGGCCAGTGTGCATGTAGCAGAACCATGTCAACAGGCTGGGCCAGTGTGCATGTAGCAGAACCATGTGAACAGGCTGGGCCAGTGTGCATGTAGCAGAACCATGTCAACAGGCTGGGCCAGTGTGCATGTAGCAGAACCATGTCAACAGGCTGGGCCAGTGTGCATGTAGCAGAACCATGTCAACAGGCTGGGCCAGTGTGCATGTAGCAGAACCATGTCAACAGGCTGGGCCAGTGTGCATGTAGCAGAACCATGTCAACAGGCTGGGCCAGTGTGCATGTAGCAGAACCATGTCAACAGGCTGGGCCAGTGTGCATGTAGCAGAACCATGTCAACAGGCTGGGCCAGTGTGCATGTAGCAGAACCATGTCAACAGGCTGGGCCAGTGTGCATGTAGCAGAACCATGTCAACAGGCTGGGCCAGTGTGCATGTAGCACAACCATGTCAACAGGCTGGGCTAGTGTGCATGTAGCAGAACCATATCAACAGGCTGGGCCAGTGTGCATGTAGCAGAACCATATCAACAGGCTGGGCCAGTGTGCATGTAGCAGAACCATGTCAACAGGCTGGGCCAGTGTGCATGTAGCAGAACCATGTCAACAGGCTGGGCCAGTGTGCATGTAGCAGAACCATGTCAACAGGCTGGGCCAGTGTGCATGTAGCAGAACCATGTCAACAGGCTGGGCCAGTGTGCATGTAGCAGAGCCATGTCAACAGGCTGGGCCAGTGTGCATGTAGCAGAACCATGTCAACAGGCTGGGCCAGTGTGCATGTAGCAGAACCATGTCAACAGGCTGGGCCAGTGTGCATGTAGCAGAACCATGTCAACAGGCTGGGCCAGTGTGCATGTAGCAGAACCATGTCAACAGGCTGGGCCAGTGTGCATGTAGCAGAACCATGTCAACAGGCTGGGCCAGTGTGCATGTAGCAGAACCATGTGAACAGGCTGGGCCAGTGTGCATGTAGCAGAACCATGTCAACAGGCTGGGCTAGTGTGCATGTAGCAGAACCATGTCAACAGGCTGGGCCAGTGTGCATGTAGCAGAACCATGTCAACAGGCTGGGCCAGTGTGCATGTAGCAGAACCATGTCAACAGGCTGGGCCAGTGTGCATGTAGCAGAACCATGTCAACAGGCTGGGCCAGTGTGCATGTAGCAGAGCCATGTCAACAGGCTGGGTCAGTGTGCATGTAGCAGAACCATGTCAACAGGCTGGGTCAGTGTGCATGTAGCAGAGCCATGTCAACAGGCTGGGCCAGTGTGCATGTAGCAGAACCATGTCAACAGGCTGGGTCAGTGTGCATGTAGCAGAACCATGTCAACAGGCTGGGTCAGTGTGCATGTAGCAGAACCATGTCAACAGGCTGGGTCAGTGTGCATGTAGCAGAACCATGTGAACAGGCTGGGTCAGTGTGCATGTAGCAGAGCCATGTCAACAGGCTGGGTCAGTGTGCATGTAGCAGAGCCATGTCAACAGGCTGGGTCAGTGTGCATGTAGCAGAGCCATGTCAACAGGCTGGGTCAGTGTGCATGTAGCAGAACCATGTGAACAGGCTGGGTCAGTGTGCATGTAGCAGAGCCATGTCAACAGGCTGGGTCAGTGTGCATGTAGCAGAACCATGTGAACAGGCTGGGCCAGTGTGCATGTATCAGAACCATGTCAACAGGCTGGGCCAGTGTGCATGTATCAGAACCATGTGAACAGGCTGGGCCAGTGTGCATGTATCAGAACCATGTGAACAGGCTGGGCCAGTGTGCATGTATCAGAACCATGTCAACAGGCTGGGCCAGTGTGCATGTATCAGAACCATGTGAACAGGCTGGGCCAGTGTGCATGTATCAGAACCATGTCAACAGGCTGGGCCAGTGTGCATGTATCAGAACCATGTGAACAGGCTGGGCCAGTGTGCATGTAGCAGAACCATGTGAACAGGCTGGGCCAGTGTGCATGTAGCAGAACCATGTCAACAGGCTGGGCCAGTGTGCATGTAGCAGAACCATGTGAACAGGCTGGGCCAGTGTGCATGTAGCAGAACCATGTCAACAGGCTGGGCCAGTGTGCATGTAGCAGAACCATGTCAACAGGCTGGGCCAGTGTGCATGTAGCAGAACCATGTCAACAGGCTGGGCCAGTGTGCATGTAGCAGAACCATGTCAACAGGCTGGGCCAGTGTGCATGTAGCAGAACCATGTCAACAGGCTGGGCTAGTGTGCATGTAGCAGAACCATATCAACAGGCTGGGCCAGTGTGCATGTAGCAGAACCATATCAACAGGCTGGGCCATGTAGCAGAACCATTTCAACAGGCTGGGCCAGTGTGCATGTAGCAGAACCATGTGAACAGGCTGGGCCAGTGTGCATGTAGCAGAACCATGTCAACAGGCTGGGCCAGTGTGCATGTAGCAGAACCATGTCAACAGGCTGGGCTAGTGTGCATGTAGCAGAACCATGTCAACAGGCTGGGCCAGTGTGCATGTAGCAAAACCATGTCAACAGGCTGGGCCAGTGTGCATGTAGCAGAGCCATGTCAACAGGCTGGGCCAGTGTGCATGTAGCAGAACCATGTCAACAGGCTGGGCCAGTGTGCATGTAGCAGAACCATGTCAACAGGCTGGGCCAGTGTGCATGTAGCAGAACCATGTCAACAGGCTGGGTCAGTGTGCATGTAGCAGAACCATGTCAACAGACTGGGCCAGTGTGCATGTAGCAGAACCATGTCAACAGGCTGGGCTAGTGTGCATGTAGCAGAACCATGTGAACAGGCTGGGCCAGTGTGCATGTAGCAGAACCATGTCAACAGGCTGGGCTAGTGTGCATGTAGCAGAACCATGTGAACAGGCTGGGCCAGTGTGCATGTAGCAGAACCATATCAACAGGCTGGGCCAGTGTGCATGTAGCAGAACCATGTCAACAGGCTGGGCCAGTGTGCATGTAGCAGAACCATGTCAACAGGCTGGGTCAGTGTGCATGTAGCAGAGCCATGTCAACAGGCTGGGTCAGTGTGCATGTAGCAGAACCATGTCAACAGGCTGGGTCAGTGTGCATGTAGCAGAGCCATGTCAACAGGCTGGGTCAGTGTGCATGTAGCAGAACCATGTCAACAGGCTGGGTCAGTGTGCATGTAGCAGAACCATGTCAACAGGCTGGGTCAGTGTGCATGTAGCAGAACCATGTCAACAGGCTGGGTCAGTGTGCATGTAGCAGAACCATGTGAACAGGCTGGGTCAGTGTGCATGTAGCAGAACCATGTGAACAGGCTGGGTCAGTGTGCATGTAGCAGAGCCATGTCAACAGGCTGGGTCAGTGTGCATGTAGCAGAACCATGTGAACAGGCTGGGCCAGTGTGCATGTAGCAGAACCATGTGAACAGGCTGGGTCAGTGTGCATGTAGCAGAACCATGTCAACAGGCTGGGTCAGTGTGCATGTAGCAGAACCATGTCAACAGGCTGGGTCAGTGTGCATGTAGCAGAACCATGTCAACAGGCTGGGTCAGTGTGCATGTAGCAGAACCATGTCAACAGGCTGGGTCAGTGTGCATGTAGCAGAACCATGTCAACAGGCTGGGCCAGTGTGCATGTAGCAGAGCCATGTGAACAGGCTGGGCCAGTGTGCATGTAGCAGAGCCATGTCAACAGGCTGGGTCAGTGTGCATGTAGCAGAACCATGTCAACAGGCTGGGTCAGTGTGCATGTAGCAGAGCCATGTCAACAGGCTGGGTCAGTGTGCATGTAGCAGAGCCATGTCAACAGGCTGGGTCAGTGTGCATGTAGCAGAACCATATCAACAGGCTGGGCTAGTGTGCATGTAGCAGAACCATGTCAACAGGCTGGGCCAGTGTGCATGTAGCAGAGCCATGTCAACAGGCTGGGTCAGTGTGCATGTAGCAGAACCATATCAACAGGCTGGGTCAGTGTGCATGTAGCAGAACCATGTCAACAGGCTGGGCCAGTGTGCATGTAGCAGAACCATGTCAACAGGCTGGGCCAGTGTGCATGTAGCAGAGCCATGTCAACAGGCTGGGTCAGTGTGCATGTAGCAGAACCATGTCAACAGGCTGGGTCAGTGTGCATGTAGCAGAACCATGTCAACAGGCTGGGTCAGTGTGCATGTAGCAGAACCATGTCAACAGGCTGGGTCAGTGTGCATGTAGCAGAACCATGTCAACAGGCTGGGTCAGTGTGCATGTAGCAGAACCATGTGAACAGGCTGGGTCAGTGTGCATGTAGCAGAGCCATGTCAACAGGCTGGGTCAGTGTGCATGTAGCAGAACCATGTGAACAGGCTGGGCCAGTGTGCATGTAGCAGAACCATGTGAACAGGCTGGGCCAGTGTGCATGTAGCAGAACCATGTGAACAGGCTGGGTCAGTGTGCATGTAGCAGAACCATGTGAACAGGCTGGGTCAGTGTGCATGTAGCAGAACCATGTCAACAGGCTGGGTCAGTGTGCATGTAGCAGAACCATGTCAACAGGCTGGGTCAGTGTGCATGTAGCAGAACCATGTCAACAGGCTGGGTCAGTGTGCATGTAGCAGAGCCATGTCAACAGGCTGGGTCAGTGTGCATGTAGCAGAACCATATCAACAGGCTGGGCTAGTGTGCATGTAGCAGAACCATGTCAACAGGCTGGGCCAGTGTGCATGTAGCAGAGCCATGTGAACAGGCTGGGCCAGTGTGCATGTAGCAGAGCCATGTGAACAGGCTGGGCTAGTGTGCATGTAGCAGAACCATGTCAACAGGCTGGGTCAGTGTGCATGTAGCAGAGCCATGTCAACAGGCTGGGTCAGTGTGCATGTAGCAGAGCCATGTCAACAGGCTGGGTCAGTGTGCATGTAGCAGAACCATATCAACAGGCTGGGCTAGTGTGCATGTAGCAGAACCATGTCAACAGGCTGGGCCAGTGTGCATGTAGCAGAGCCATGTGAACAGGCTGGGTCAGTGTGCATGTAGCAGAACCATATCAACAGGCTGGGCTAGTGTGCATGTAGCAGAACCATGTCAACAGGCTGGGCCAGTGTGCATGTAGCAGAACCATGTCAACAGGCTGGGCCAGTGTGCATGTAGCAGAGCCATGTCAACAGGCTGGGTCAGTGTGCATGTAGCAGAACCATGTCAACAGGCTGGGCCAGTGTGCATGTAGCAGAACTATGTCAACAGGCTGGGTCAGTGTGCATGTAGCAGAACCATGTCAACAGGCTGGGCCAGTGTGCATGTGTCTCCTGCATGTATCCTGTGATCATGCATCAGGTGAAATATGAACGGCACAACCAGCGATTTGAACAGTTGTGTAATTCTACTTTCCTGTGGATATACTGAGTACGGTTACATGCACACGATAATGTGATTTATTATGGATAGTCAAATTATAATGGTTCAATTTAAAAATGTTTGCATGCTTTGTAAGAGGAAGGATTTCCCTAATGACCCTGTTTCCATGGAGACGTCTGAAAAAGGCTCCCTGACGTCTCTCTGATAAATGCAGAACATCACCCGTCTAAATTAACATTCTACACGAACATGTTATTTTTTTGAGTTGGGACATTATAAAGTTTGTACGTGAGAACTACTTCTAAAAACCCGTATATTCAGTTGTTCCTAACTCACTTCACTAAAGACGGAGGCTCTCGGCTGGTGTCAGCACAGGCGCAGATCAAACACACCACTTTACTAAAGAGGGAGGCTCTCGGCTGGTGTCAGCACAGGTGCAGATCAAACACACCACTTCACTAAAGAGGGAGGCTCTCGGCTGGTGTCAGCACAGGTGCAGATCAAACACACCACTTCACTAAAGAGGGAGGCTCTCGGCTGGTGTCAGCACAGGTGCAGATCAAACACACCACTTCACTAAAGAGGGAGGCTCTCGGCTGGTGTCAGCACAGGTGCAGATCAAACACACCACTGGGACGCCGATTTAAGGTGTTTTACACGTCCTAATCATTTGAAAGACTGCTCAGAAAAGCAGGTGTTTTAATTGGCGTATGTTTACTTCAATTATGACCTCACGCCGATTTAAGATGCAGAGTAAGGTGTTTACATGACTCATGCCGTACTCGACCTTCTGACACAATCAGTTTAATATCAATAAATAATATCAAATATTTAAAAAACGATGTAAACATAGTCATTTTCTCACGTTCCTACCTGCAAAAAGACCAACCACACAGACAACCGGTAAAGTAAGTTAAAATATAATTTTATTCAACATTATAGCTTGTACAGGTCATGAGAGAGAGAGAACTTTCCTAATCCAAATGCTCGTTTATGCCCAACCATGAAAATCGATGTCTGGTTTTTGGCATATTGTCCCTGTTCTGTTACAACCGACGGATTTAAAAAAAAAAAAAAACCCCACAAAGGTTTTGATGATCAAGTCCTTGTTGATTCTCTTTGTCTTTGCAGCAGCATTACAGACCTGTTTGATGTGTGGCAGTTCAATAGCCGGTGTTTGTGTTCACGTGTTTTACTCCAGGCTGACATCAGAAAGAGGACTTCCGGCTCTTCGTAACCTGTTTGACAACATTCATTTCAAAGGCAAAGGACACGAGGTAAAGGCTGACAGCAGACTCATGTATTTACACCTGCTTCTACACCTGCATTGCTTGCTGTTTGGGGTTTTAGGCTGGGTTTCTGTACAGCACTTTGAGATATCAGCTGATGTACGAAGGGCTATATAAATACATTTGATTTGATTTGTATTGTCTCTTGTTGGGCAGATGGGTCTGTTTTGTCTGTTTTTTTTTTTTACTCAAAGTGAAAGATGATTGCCGAAAGGTTATCCAGTTGACTCCCACAGCAGCCAAAGGGTGTGATGTGTGTGTGTTTTCCACTCCCACAGCAGCCAAAGGGTGTGATGTGTGTGTGTGTGTTTTCCACTCCCACAGCAGCCAAAGGGTGTGATGTGTGTGTGTGTTTTCCACTCCCACAGCAGCCAAAGGGTGTGATGTGTGTGTGTTTTCCACTCCCACAGCAGCCAAAGGGTGTGATGTGTGTGTGTGTTTTCCACTCCCACAGCAGCCAAAGGGTGTGATGTGTGTGTGTTTTCCTCTCCCACAGCAGCCAAAGGGTGTGATGTGTGTGTGTGTTTTCCACTCCCACAGCAGCCAAAGGGTGTGATGTGTGTGTGTTTTCCACTCCCACAGCAGCCAAAGGGTGTGATGTGTGTGTGTGTTTTCCACTCCCACAGCAGCCAAAGGGTGTGATGTGTGTGTGTTTTCCACTCCCACAGCAGCCAAAGGGTGTGAGCTCCCACAGCAGCCAAAGGGTGTGATGTGTGTGTGTTTTCCACTCCCACAGCAGCCAAAGGGTGTGATGTGTGTGTGTGTTTTCCTCTCCCACAGCAGCCAAAGGGTGTGATGTGTGTGTGTTTTCCACTCCCACAGCAGCCAAAGGGTGTGATGTGTGTGTGTTTTCCACTCCCACAGCAGCCAAAGGGTGTGATGTGTGTGTGTTTTCCACTCCCACAGCAGCCAAAGGGTGTGATGTGTGTGTGTTTTCCACTCCCACAGCAGCCAAAGGGTGTGATGTGTGTGTGTGTTTTCCACTCCCACAGCAGCCAAAGGGTGTGATGTGTGTGTGTGTTTTCCACTCCCACAGCAGCCAAAGGGTGTGATGTGTGTGTGTGTTTTCCTCTCCCACAGCAGCCAAAGGGTGTGATGTGTGTGTGTGTTTTCCACTCCCACAGCAGCCAAAGGGTGTGATGTGTGTGTGTGTTTTCCTCTCCCACAGCAGCCAAAGGGTGTGATGTGTGTGTGTGTTTTCCACTCCCACAGCAGCCAAAGGGTGTGATGTGTGTGTGTGTTTTCCTCTCCCACAGCAGCCAAAGGGTGTGATGTGTGTGTGTGTTTTCCACTCCCACAGCAGCCAAAGGGTGTGATGTGTGTGTGTTTTCCACTCCCACAGCAGCCAAAGGGTGTGATGTGTGTGTGTTTTCCACTCCCACAGCAGCCAAAGGGTGTGATGTGTGTGTGTGTTTTCCACTCCCACAGCAGCCAAAGGGTGTGATGTGTGTGTGTTTTCCACTCCCACAGCAGCCAAAGGGTGTGATGTGTGTGTGTTTTCCACTCCCACAGCAGCCAAAGGGTGTGATGTGTGTGTGTGTTTTCCACTCCCACAGCAGCCAAAGGGTGTGATGTGTGTGTGTGTTTTCCTCTCCCACAGCAGCCAAAGGGTGTGATGTGTGTGTGTTTTCCACCAGGTTGAGGACTTGCGGGTGCTGATGCAGAGGATGGAGAACTGGGCTCACAGGCTGTACCCCAAACTACAGTTCGAAGACTTCATAGACAAACTGGAGACGCTGGGCAGCAAGAAAGAAGTCCAGGTCAGACTGACACGCCCTTGTTGTTATAACCAACATCCAGGTCAGACTGACAGGCCCTTGTTGTTATAACCAACATCCAGGTCAGACTGACAGGCCCTTGTTGTTATAACCAACATCCAGGTCAGACTGACAGGCCCTTGTTGTTATAACCAACATCCAGGTCAGACTGACAGGCCCTTGTTGTTATAACCAACATCCAGGTCAGACTGACAGGCCCTTGTTGTTATAACCAACATCCAGGTCAGACTGACAGGCCCTTGTTGTTATAATCAACATGCAGGTCAGACTGACAGGCCCTTGTTGTTATAATCAACATGCAGGTCAGACTGACAGGCCCTTGTTGTTATAACCAACACCCAGGTCAGACTGACAGGCCCTTGTTGTTATAACCAGGCCCTTGTTGTTCTAACCAACATCCAGGTCAGACTGACAGGCCCTTGTTGTTATAATCAACATGCAGGTCAGACTGACAGGCCCTTGTTGTTATAATCAACATGCAGGTCAGACTGACAGGCCCTTGTTGTTATAATCAACATGCAGGTCAGACTGACAGGCCCTTGTTGTTATAATCAACATGCAGGTCAGACTGACAGGCCCTTGTTGTTATAACCAACATCCAGGTCAGACTGACAGGCCCTTGTTGTTATAATCAACATGCAGGTCAGACTGACAGGCCCTTGTTGTTATAATCAACACGCAGGTCAGACTGACAGGCCCTTGTTGTTATAATCAACATGCAGGTCAGACTGACAGGCCCTTGTTGTTATAATCAACATGCAGGTCAGACTGACAGGCCCTTGTTGTTATAATCAACATGCAGGTCAGACTGACAGGCCCTTGTTGTTATAATCAACATGCAGGTCAGACTGACAGGCCCTTGTTGTTATAATCAACATGCAGGTCAGACTGACAGGCCCTTGTTGTTATAACCAACATCTGGAGGTCAGACTGAATGTTGTTGTGTCAGTGGAAGTGGTCTGAATGTTGTTGTTCTAACCAACATCTGGAGGTGTGGTGTTGTCAGTGGAAGTGGTCTGAATGTTGTTGTTCTAACCAACATCTGGAGGTGTGGTGGTGTCAGTGGAAGTGGTCTGAATGTTGTTGTTCTAACCAACATCTGGAGGTGTGGTGGTGTCAGTGGAAGTGGTCTGAATGTTGTTGTTCTAACCAACATCTGGAGGTGTGGTGGTGTCAGTGGAAGTGGTCTGAATGTTGTTGTTCTAACCAACATCTGGAGGTGTGGTGGTGTCAGTGGAAGTGGTCTGAATGTTGTTGTTCTAACCAACATCTGGAGGTGTGGTGGTGTCAGTGGAAGTGGTCTGAATGTTGTTGTTCTAACCAACATCTGGAGGTGTGGTGGTGTCAGTGGAAGTGGTCTGAATGTTGTGTTTTCTCAGACGTGTCTGAAGAGAATACGGTTCGACATGCCGCTGATACATGAAGACTTCATAGGAGACGACGGTGAGAGGACAGCGTCACCAACTACATTTTACTGTTAGAAAGGATTCACTACGTATCAAGTGACTCAGAGTGGGAGTGCTGATTTTAGGATCAGTTTTGCCTTGTACACAACAGTGAATAAGATTATACGTACAGGGAGGACCTGATCTGAGATCAGAACTCCTACTCTGAGACGCTTAACACATACAGTCCCAGATCAATAGTAGTGTCTAGAGGTAGATATGACACAGTCCCAGATCAATAGTAGAGTCTAGAGGTAGATATAACACAGTCCCAGATCAATAGTAGTGTCTAGAGGTAGATATGACACAGTCCCAGATCAATAGTAGTGTCTAGAGGTAGATATAACACAGTCCCAGATCAATAGTAGTGTCTAGAGGTAGATATAACACAGTCCCAGATCAATAGTATTGTCTAGAGGTAGATATGACACAGTCCCAGATCAATAGTATTGTCTAGAGGTAGATATAACACAGTCCCAGATCAATAGTATTGTCTAGAGGTAGATATAACACAGTCCCAGATCAATAGTATTGTCTAGAGGTAGATATAACACAGTCCCAGATCAATAGTAGTGTCTAGAGGTAGATATAACACAGTCCCAGATCAATAGTAGTAGTAGTGTCTAGAGGTAGATATAACACAGTCCCAGATCAATAGTATTGTCTAGAGGTAGATATGACACAGTCCCAGATCAATAGTAGTAGTAGTGTCTAGAGGTAGATATAACACAGTCCCAGGTCAATAGTATTGTCTAGAGGTAGATATAACACAGTCCCAGGTCAATAGTATTGTCTAGAGGTAGATATAACACAGTCCCAGATCAATAGTATTGTCTAGAGGTAGATATAACACAGTCCCAGATCAATAGTAGTAGAGGTAGATATAACACAGTCCCAGATCAATAGTATTGTCTAGAGGTAGATATAACACAGTCCCAGATCAATAGTAGTGTCTAGAGGTAGATATAACACAGTCCCAGATCAATAGTATTGTCTAGAGGTAGATATAACACAGTCCCAGATCAATAGTAGTAGTAGTGTCTAGAGGTAGATATAACACAGTCCCAGGTCAATAGTATTGTCTAGAGGTAGATATAACACAGTCCCAGATCAATAGTATTGTCTAGAGGTAGATATAACACAGTCCCAGATCAATAGTATTGTCTAGAGGTAGATATAACACAGTCCCAGATCAATAGTATTGTCTAGAGGTAGATATAACACAGTCCCAGATCAATAGTAGTGTCTAGAGGTAGATATAACACAGTCCCAGATCAATAGTAGTGTCTAGAGGTAGATATAACACAGTCCCAGATCAATAGTAGTGTCTAGAGGTAGATATAACACAGTCCCAGATCAATAGTAGTGTCTAGAGGTAGATATAACACAGTCCCAGATCAATAGTAGTATCTTAGGGGTATATTTGATGTCCCAGTCAATAGTTTGTCTAGAGGTAGATATAGCAGTCAGATCAATAGTAGTTTTACAAAATGACACAGTCCCAGATCAATTTTATCCATTGATCCAGGTAGAGGTAGATATAACACAGTCCCAGATCAATAGTAGTGTCTAGAGGTACCATATGACACAGTCCCAGATCAATAGGTTTGTCTGAAGACCCAGGTAGATATAACACAGTCCCAGATCCCAATAGTTCCCTTCCTCCCAGGTAGATATAACACAGTCCCAGATCAATAGTAGTGTCTAGGCACAGTCCCAGATCAATAGTAGTGTCTAGAGGTAGATATAACACAGTCCCAGATCAATAGTATTGTCAGCAGAGGTAGATATCAACAAACGGTCCCAGGCAATAGTAGTGTCTAGAGGTAGATATAACACAGTCCCAGATCAATAGTAGTGTCTAGAGGTAGATATAACACAGTCCCAGATCAATAGTAGTGTCTAGAGGTAGGACACAGTCCCAGATCAATAGTAGTGTCTACAGGTCAGATATAACACAGTCCCAGATCAATAGTAGTGTCTAGATGTAGATACACACAGTCCCAGATCAATACAGTGTCTAGAGGTAGATATAACACAGTCCCAGATCAACACACAGGTCAGAGGTAGATATCACAGTCCCAGATCAATAGTACTGTCTAGCAGGTAGATATAACACAGTCCCAGATCAATAGTAGTGTCTAGAGGTAGATATAACACAGTCCCAGATCAATAGTAGTGTCTAGAGGTAGATATACACAGTCCCAGATCAATAGTAGTGTCCGCATGAGCAACACACAGGTCCCGACATCACATAGTAGTGTCTGGTCCGTAGATATAACACAGTCAGATCAATATCAGTATCTTAGGGGTATATTTGAGACTAGTAGATTTGCAGGTTTACACAGTCAGAACTGACATCACACTCAGAAGGAGACATTCAGTATGCAGCAACACACAGGTCAGACACGACATCACACTTAGAGAGGAGACGGCCCGCATGCAGCAACACACAGGTGATGACCGACATCACACGTTTGGAGACGGAGGCCCGCATGCAGCAACCCAGGTCAGGTCCCCATCACCCCAGCCCCCTCCCTGTTCCCTTCCTCCCAGGCTGGCCCGGTCCACTCTACCCCAGCCCCCTCCCTGTTCCCTTCCTCCCAGGCTGGCCCGGTCCACTCTACCCCAGCCCCGTCCCTGACAGAGGAACAGCAGAGACGTATAGAACTCAACAAACGGCTGGCCTTAGAGAGGAGACTGGCCCGCATGCAGCAACACACAGGTCAGACACGACATCACACTCAGAGAGGAGACTGGCCCGCATGCAGCAACACACAGGTCAGACACGACATCACACTTAGAGAGGAGACTGGCCCGCATGCAGCAACACACAGGTCAGACACGACATCACACTCAGAGAGGAGACTGGCCCGCATGCAGCAACACACAGGTCAGACACGACATCACACTTAGAGAGGAGACTGGTCCGCATGCAGCAACACACAGGTCAGACACGACATCACACTTAGAGAGGAGACTGGCCCGCATGCAGCAACACACAGGTCAGACACGACATCACACTCAGAGAGGAGACTGGCCCGCATGCAGCAACACACAGGTCAGACACGACATCACACTCAGAGAGGAGACTGGTCCGCATGCAGCAACACACAGGTCAGACACGACATCACACTCAGAGAGGAGACTGGTCCGCATGCAGCAACACACAGGTCAGACACGACATCACACTCAGAGAGGAGACTGGCCCGCATGCAGCAACACACAGGTCAGACACGACATCACACTTAGAGAGGAGACTGGCCCGCATGCAGCAACACACAGGTCAGACACGACATCACACTTAGAGAGGAGACTGGCCCGCATGCAGCAACACACAGGTCAGACACGACATCACACTCAGAGAGGAGACTGGCCCGCATGCAGCAACACACAGGTCAGACACGACATCACACTTAGAGAGGAGACTGGCCCGCATGCAGCAACACACAGGTCAGACACGACATCACACTTAGAGAGGAGACTGGCCCGCATGCAGCAACACACAGGTCAGACACGACATCACACTTAGAGAGGAGACTGGCCCGCATGCAGCAACACACAGGTCAGACACGACATCACACTTAGAGAGGAGACTGGTCCGCATGCAGCAACACACAGGTCAGACACGACATCACACTCAGAGAGGAGACTGGCCCGCATGCAGCAACACACAGGTCAGACACGACATCACACTCAGAGAGGAGACTGGCCCGCATGCAGCAACACACAGGTCAGACACGACATCACACTTAGAGAGGAGACTGGTCCGCATGCAGCAACACACAGGTCAGACACGACATCACACTCAGAGAGGAGACTGGTCCGCATGCAGCAACACACAGGTCAGACACGACATCACACTCAGAGAGGAGACTGGCCCGCATGCAGCAACACACAGGTCAGACACGACATCACACTCAGAGAGGAGACTGGCCCGCATGCAGCACACACAGGTCAGACACGACATCACACTTAGAGAGTGAGACTGACCCTGTCAATCAGCAACTAACACAGGTGCTGCATTGTTGACAATCAATCACTTAGATTTTACCCTTGATGGAGGACAACACAAGGTCAGACCGACATCACACTCAGATGGAGGAGATGGTCCCATGCAGCAACACACAGGTCAGACAGACATCACACTTAGAGAGGAGACTACCTCCATGCAGCAACACACAGGTCAGACACGACATCACACTCAGGCAGACATTTTGACCATCACCTAAAGTCCCAGGCTTGATGGCCACCCAGTCAGCATCGGACCATCACCTCCCAGTCCCAGGAGATGGCCACCCAGTCAGCAGACGGACCATCTACCTCCCAGTCCCAGGAGATGGCCACCCAGTCAGCAGACGGACCATCTACCTCCCAGTCCCAGGAGATGGCCACCCAGTCAGCAGACGGACCATCTACCTCCCAGTCCCAGGAGATGGCCACCCAGTCAGCAATCATTTCCATCTACCTCCCAGTCCCATGGATGGCCACCCAGTCAGCAGACGGACCATCTACCTCCCTCTCAGATGGCTCCCAGGAGATGGCCTCCAGCCAGTCAGCAGACAGACCATCTACCTCCCAGTCCCAGGAGATGGCCACCCAGTCAGCAGACGGACCATCTACCTCCCAGTCCCAGGAGATGGCCACCCAGTCAGCAGACGGACCATCTACCTCCCAGTCCCAGGAGATGGCCACCCAGTCAGCAGACGGACCATCTACCTCCCAGTCCCAGGAGATGGCCACCCAGTCAGCAGACGGACCTCTACCTCCCAGTCCCAGGAGATGGCCACCCAGTCAGCAGACGGACCATCTACCTCCCAGTCCCAGGAGATGGCCACCCAGTCAGCAGACGGACCATCTACCTCCCAGTCCCAGGAGATGGCCACCCAGTCAGCAGACGGACCATCTACCTCCCAGTCCCAGGAGATGGCCAGCCAGTCAGCAGACGGACCATCTACCTCCCAGTCCCAGGAGATGGCCACCCAGTCAGCAGACGGACCATCTACCTCCCAGTCCCAGGAGATGGCCACCCAGTCAGCAGACGGACCTCTACCTCCCAGTCCCAGGAGATGGCCACCCAGTCAGCAGACGGACCCTCTACCTCCCAGTCCCAGGAGATGGCCACCCAGTCAGCAGACGGACCCTCTACCTCCCAGTCCCAGGAGATGGCCACCCAGTCAGCAGACGGACCCTCTACCTCCCAGTCCCAGGAGATGGCCACCCAGTCAGCAGACGGACCATCTACCTCCCAGTCCCAGGAGATGGCCACCCAGTCAGCAGACGGACCATCTACCTCCCAGTCCCAGGAGATGGCCACCCAGTCAGCAGACGGACCATCTACCTCCCAGTCCCAGGAGATGGCCACCCAGTCAGCAGACGGATCCTCCACCAGGTCCTCCTCACACCTCTTCCCCAGCCAGCAGCAGCAGGATGGGGAGGATGAAGACCTGGACCAGGGAGACCCAGAGGACAAGGGCCAGAGCAGGCCAGACCACTCCAGGGACAGAGCTCTAAACACGGCTTCCCCTGCTGAGGCTGACTCCCTGGTGTGTGAGGGAGCAGTAGCCAGCCCTGTTCCTGAGATGAGCAGCGTCAGCAGGACCTGAGACACACAAACACACGAAGGACAGAACCGCTGACTCCCTCCACATCCATGGCTCCAACTGTCAGCATACATACTCACCCAGCACCAAGGGACGCTGTCTTCTAGGACTGACAACTCATCTGAGGATGTTTTCTCTCTGTTCAAGTACATTTTCAATAAAGTTTATACAAATCTAAAACATGGTCATGTGTTGTCAACCATTTTTACTCTTTAATAAATGTTGCCATACGGGCCAAACATCCTGTTGTGGAGCTGATGTCCTGTTTCCTTTCCTTGTTGCTTTTCTGAGCAAAACGCCTCATCACCAGCCATACAAAACACCTCATCACCAGCCATACAAAACACCTCATCACCAGCCATACAAAACACCTCATCACCAGCCATACAAAACACCTCATCACCAGCCATACAAAACACCTCATCACCAGCCGTACAAAACACCTCATCACCAGCCATACAAAACACCTCATCACCAGCCATACAAAACACCTCATCACCAGCCATACAAAACACCTCATCACCAGCCATACAAAACACCTCATCACCAGCCATACAAAACACCTCATCACCAGCCATACAAAACACCTCATCACCAGCCATACAAAACACCTCATCACCAGCCATACAAAACACCTCATCACCAGCCATACAAAACACCTCATCACCAGCCATACAAAACACCTCATCACCAGCCATACAAACCAGCCATACAAAACACCTCTTCACCAGCAAAACATCACCAGCCATACAAAACACCTCTTCACCAGCCATACAAAACACCTCTTCACCAGCCATACAAAACACCTCATCACCAGCCATACAAAACACCTCATCACCAGCCATACAAAACACCTCATCACCAGCCATACAAAACACCTCATCACCAGCCGTACAAAACACCTCATCACCAGCCATACAAAACACCTCATCACCAGCCATACAAAACACCTCATCACCAGCCATACAAAACACCTCATCACCAGCCATACAAAACACCTCATCATCAACGCCTCATCACCAGCCATACAAAACACCTCATCACCAGCCATACAAAACACCTCATCACCAGCCATACAAAACACCTCATCACCAGCCATACAAAACACCTCATCACCAGCAATACAAAACGCCTCATCACCAGCCATATAAAGACTGGTCTATTTAATTAAGGTTCCCTGGCCCCTCTTGTTCAGATCACTGTGTCTCATAACATCTAGTCTCTCTTGTTCAGATCACCTCATGTCTCAAAACACCTCATCACCAGCCATCAAAACTCTTCATCACCAGCCATCACCTCAATCACTTTTTCACCAGCCATACAAAACATTTCATCACCAGCCTTGTACAAAACACCTCATCACCAGCCATGCTTTTATCAAAAACAATCACCTCATCACCAACAGGTTTACAAAACACCTCATCTTCACCAGCCAAATAAAATTTCACCTCATCATCACCAGCCATATAAAGACTGGTCTATTTAATGAAGGTTCCCTGGGACATTTGTTTAAAGACAGTCCATTTGATAAGGATCTTCACCCAGATCAATAAACATTTCACTGTTCAACAGGTTTGGTAATGCAGCGTGATACGATCTTCACCCAGATCAATAAACATTTCACTGTTCAACAGGTTTGGTAATGCACTTTAATTCATTTAAAACATACAATGGAATAGAGCACTTGAAAATACTTGTTTTTCCACAAGATACCAACTGCCAAAAAATATTACAAAAATATATTCAGGTTAAAATACAATACCAGGCTGTACAATGACATTGTTCTCAGTGCCTGATGTCATTATACAGTTCAGTGTAAAAACGATGGCCTGAGAATCCCATTTGTCACCCAGATCAATGGAATCTATTCTTCACATCTCCCCAAATCACTGTTCAATCAGGTTTACAGAAAATTAGATCAATAAAATGTTTGATCTTCACCCAATAAAATTTCACTGTTCAACAGGTTTGGTTCCAGGTGTTGTCTTCCAGATGGTAAACTGTCCTGTTGAGGTTAAGACCAGAGCTGCTGATTTGTCAATCAACATTTCACTGTTCCAGGTTTGGTAATGTCCTTTGTTCATTTAAAACATACAATGGAATAGAGCACTTAAATACTTGTTTTTCCACAAGATGTTGTTTCCAAAAAATGGTACAAAACTGTCCTGTTGAGTTAAGACCAGGCTGCTGTTTGTTCCAGTGCCTGATGTCATTTACAGTTCAGTGTAAAACTGTCCTGAGAAGACCAGAGCTGCTATTTACATTCCAGGTGTTGTTTCCATGGTAACTGTCCTGTTGAGTTAAGACCAGAGCTGCTGTTTGTTCCAGGTGTTGTTTCCATGGTAACTGTCCTGTTGAGTTAAGACCAGAGCTGCTGTTTGTTCCAGGTGTTGTTTCTATGGTAACTGTCCTGTTGAGTTAAGACCAGAGCTGCTGTTTGTTCCAGGTGTTGTTTCTATGGTAACTGTCCTGTCCTGTTGAGACCAGAGCTGCTGTTTGTTCCAGATGTTTCTATGGTAACTGTCCTGTCCTGTTGAGACCAGAGCTGCTGTTTGTTCCAGTTGTTTCTATGGTAACTGTCCTGTTGAGAACAGAGCTGCTGTTTGTTCCAGATGTTTCTATGGTAACTGTCCTGTTGAGAACAGAGCTGCTGTTTGTTCCAGATGTTTCTATGGTAACTGTCCTGTTGAGAACAGAGCTGCTGTTTGTTCATGGTGATGTTTCTATGGTAATGTCCTGTTGAGAACAGAGCTGCTGCTTGTTCCAGATGTTTCTATGGTAAATGTCCTGTTGAGAACTATTCATGTATATAACATTACATGCATCCATCTCATCTCACAACTTCAATCATCTGTTCATTTTCCAAATAAGACTGAAGATGTACCTAAGTAGAGTCTGGTAACCATGGTGATAACACCCAGGATGTATAGTAAGGTGGTCAGTCCAGATGGTCTGTCTGCATGCTGGTTAAGTCCATGAAAAGCACCACAATCTGATCCTGAGTCAGTGTTAAAGTTTGATGCTGACCTGTTACTTTGCCTCCTGCACGTCCTTACTCTTCAAACGCCCCCCTCCTCCACAATAACCTGACCCAGAATCAGACGTTTTATGTAGTTCTATGTTGATGTACCGCAGACCAAAGCAGCTGTTCCCAGACCTGTTGTTCCTCCTGCTCCTCCACCACCACCTCATCCATGTTGATGTATCACAGGGCTGAGCAGCTGTTCCCAGACCTGTTGTTCCTCCTGCTCCTCCACCATCACCTCATCCATGTTGATGTATCATAGGAATGAGAAGCTGTTCCCAGACCTGTTCCTCCACCTACTTCTCCACCTCATCTATGCTGATGTAGCACAAGCCTGAGCGGCTGCTCCCAGACCCCCGCCTCCTGCTCCCAGACCCTCGCCTCCTGCTCCCAGACCCCCGCCCCCGCCTCCTGCTCCCAGACCCCCGCCTCCTGCTCCCAGACCCCCGCCTCCTGCTCCCAGACCCCCGCCTCGTGCTCCCAGACCCCCGCCTCCTGCTCCCAGGCCCCCGCCTCCTGCTCCCAGCCCCCCGCCTCCTGCTCCCAGGCCCCCGCCTCCTGCTCCCAGACCCCCGCCTCCTGCTCCCAGACCCCCGCCTCCTGCTACCAGACCCCCGCCTCCTGCTCCACAGGCAGCAAGGTCCAGCAAGGCCAGCTCCCTGACCTCCTCCAGGAGAGAGTAGAGGTTGGGACATTTACTCTGTCTGAACTCTCTCTCCTCCGTGGACAGTTTGGAGGCCCGGCCCCTCTTCTCCTCCGCCTGCTGAGAGGCCTCCTCTGCCTGCCGAACCACCTCCTGGATCAGCTGGGACCGGCCCCTAGCCCCCTGGGGCTGGGAGGTCTGGACCTGAGTCTCGGGGGCCTGGTGGGGCCTGTTGCTGACCACTTCCAGACGTATTGTGTCTGAGTGACAACGTGATGGTTGTACTGAGATACGCACCTGAGGGGAAGAGGGGGGACGGGGGGGGGTAGAACTAGCATTAGTTCATATGTTAAGACCTGAAGCATGAGGAGCAGCTGGTTAGACGAATCAGAGGTGTTAGAGTAGGGCTGGAACAAAATCCTGCAGAAAGATCGCTCTCCAGGAGGAACGTGGGCCCCCTCGGGGCCTGTATTCACAAAGAGTCTAAAGTAATTGTAAAGTAATTGTGTAGAACTCACGGTGATGTGTTGGAACAGGTTGAAGGTTGAGGTGCCAACAGCAGTAGTGGTAGTGATGTGGTCCAGGTATCTCTGTAGAGAACCAGTCTGCCAGTCACATCCTCCATCTTGTCTCTCACTCACCACCTGGCCCTCTCTGTTCTTCAGGTACACTGCCCCCTTCAGGCCATACCTGGGAACACACACAGTTGTCAGTGTGTTACGGTACTCTTTTTAAATCAACCTATTTATGGATATTTGTTTGAGAAATATCTCAACATAAATCACTGCAGTGATTTCTACTGTATGTTTTTGCTCAGTTCAATGCTGCTAGCCTGGTCTCAGATCTTGTCAACTCCTATGATTTACTGGTTGGCAATGACCATATGAGTTGGTAAGACAGCACCAACTGATCTGGGACCAGTTCTACTGTTATGACCTTACTGTGATGACCTTACTGTGATGACCTTACTGTTATGACCTTAATGTGGTATGAAGACCAGCTCTACTGTTATGACCTTACTGTTATGACTGTTATGACCTTACTGTGATGACCTTACTGTGATGACTTTACTGTGATGACTTTACTGTGATGACCTTACTGTTATGACCTCACTGTGGTATGAAGACCAGCTCTACTGTGATGACCTTACTGTGATGACTTTACTGTGATGACCTTACTGTTATGACCTCACTGTGGTATGAAGACCAGCTCTACTGTGATGACCTTACTGTGATGACCTTACTGTTATGACCTCTGTGGTATGAAGACCAGCTCTACTGTGATGACCTTACTGTGATGACCTTACTGTTATGACCTTACTGTTATGACCTTACTGTTATGACCTTACTGTGATGACCTTACTGTGGTATGAAGACCAGCTCTACTGTGATGACCTTACTGTGATGACCTTACTGTTATGACCTTACTGTTATGACCTTACTGTGATGACCTTACTGTGGTATGAAGACCAGCTCTACTGTTATGACCTTACTGTGGTATGAAGACCAGCTCTACTGTTATGACCTTACTGTGGTATGAAGACCAGCATGCCGTTGGCTCTGATGGTGTAGATGACCGCGTCGGCCACACAGCGATCATCTGTCTCTGGGTCTTTGTCTCTGAAGTAGAGGCACTGGAATAGCTCTGTGGACACCTTCTGGGCATGCTGTGCTGCCTAGGGTGTCAGAGGGTAGAGGTTAGAGTTCAGGGGTCAATGTCAGCAGATAACCATCCTCACAGGGGACTTTCTACAGTAAAAGACTCCACACACTGTGCTCTATGCTCCCATGGTATTTATTGAAACAACGTTGACCCTTAGTTCTTCATCACCCCCCAAGTCGTACGTTTGGAGATGAATGAAATCTTCTCTTATCTCATTGGATCTTTATTTCGTTTTTTTAATGCTATTGTGGATGTTTGGTATTGCTACGATACTGACCCTGTTCTTGTTGTTGATTTGCTGAGCCACCTCCTCCAACTCTTTGTTACTGGCTAAGGCCTTGGCTGGCCCCGCCCCCGCCCCCTTCTCCGTGGCGATGGCTGCGGTGAGCAGGCGGTGGACGATCATGTCGGCATAGCGACGGATGGGAGAGGTGAAGTGGGTGTATCGGTCCAGAGCCAGACCTGAAGGAAGAGACACAGAGGTAAACAAATCATCTCTGTCCAGATATAACCTGGGCCCTGACTGTCCAGATATAACCTGGGCCCTGACTGTCCAGATATAACCTGGGCCCTGACTGTC
Source organism: Oncorhynchus keta (assembly GCF_023373465.1). Taxonomy (NCBI): domain Eukaryota; kingdom Metazoa; phylum Chordata; class Actinopteri; order Salmoniformes; family Salmonidae; genus Oncorhynchus; species Oncorhynchus keta. Next base: position 137,964 of record NW_026280421.1, read on the forward strand.
CAGATATAATCTGGGCCCTGACTGTCCAGATATAACCTGGGCCCTGACTGTCCAGATATAACCTGGGCCCTGACTGTCCAGATATAACCTGGGCCCTGACTGTCCAGATATAACCTGGGCCCTGACTGTCCAGATATAACCTGGGCCCTGACTGTCCAGATATAACCTGGGCCCTGACTGTCCAGATATAACCTGGGCCCTGACTGTCCAGATATAACCTGGGCCCTGACTGTCCAGATATAACCTGGGCCCTGACTGTCCAGATATAACCTGGGCCCTGACTGTCCAGATATAACCTGGGCCCTGACTGTCCAGATATAACCTGGGCCCTGACTGTCCAGATATAACCTGGGCCCTGACTGTCCAGATATAACCTGGGCCCTGACTGTCCAGATATAACCTGGGCCCTGACTGTCCAGATATAACCTGGGCCCTGACTGTCCAGATATAACCTGGGCCCTGACTGTCCAGATATAACCTGGGCCCTGACTGTCCAGATATAACCTGGGCCCTGACTGTCCAGATATAACCTGGGCCCTGACTGTCCAGATATAACCTGGGCCCTGACTGTCCAGATATAACCTGGGCCCTGACTGTCCAGATATAACCATAGTGATAGTACTGGTCCTGAGGACATTAGTTACCATAGTGATAGTACTGGTCCTGAGGACATTAGTTACCATAGTGATAGTACTGGTCCTGAGGACATTAGTTACCATAGTGATAGTACTGGTCCTGAGGACATTAGTTACCATAGTGATAGTACTGGTCCTGAGGACATTAGTTACCATAGTGATAGTACTGGTCCTGAGGACATTTGTTACCATAGTGATAGTACTGGTCCTGAGGACATTCGTTACCTTAGTGATAGTACTGGCCCGAGGACATTAGTTACCATAGTGATAGTACTGGTCCTGAGGACATTAGTTACCATAGTGATAGCACTGGTCCTGAGGACATTAGTTACCATAGTGGTACTGGCCCGAGGACATTAGTTACCATAGTGATAGTGATTAGTTACCATAGTGATAGTACTGGTCCTGAGGACATTAGTTACCATAGTGATAGTACTGGTCCTGAGGACATTAGTTACCATAGTGATAGCACTGGTCCTGAGGACATTAGTTACCATAGTGATAGCACTGGTCCTGAGAACATTAGTGATCATAGTGATAGTACTGGTCCTGAGGACATTAGTTACCATAGTGATAGTACTGGTCCTGAGGACATTAGTTACCATAGTGATAGTACTGATCCTGAAGACAGTCGTTACTACAGTGATAGTACTGGTCCTGAGGACATTCGTTACCTTAGTGATAGTACTGGTCCTGAGGACATTAGTTACCATAGTGATAGCACTGGTCCTGAGGACATTAGTTACCATAGTGATAGCACTGGTCTTGATGACATTAGTTACCATAGTGATAGCACTGGTCCTGAGGACATTAGTTACCATAGTGATAGTACTGGTCGACAGGGCAGGCTCCGGTAGAGAAGTAGAGGGCATTAGACATGGCCATGGTAGCCATCACCCTCAGCAGCCGGTTCACCAGCGGGTCCCGGGGGTCCACGGCCCGGTCCAGAGAGTCAGCCAGGGCCTTGTTTGACCTGGGACAGGGAGTCAAGGTTATGGGTTGAACTTCACTGCTATTTGTCATTTGATCTAGCCTGTACGTTTGAATTAGTTGTTCTTTTGGTTGATTGGTGTGCAGACATGGGATCAAACACAATACTTGGGAGTTTTCACTTTTGGGAGTATTCCATTCGTTCCATTGCACAAGGCAAAACTACTTGAAGTGCAAGTCAATCATTTGACATATTTAATATGAGACATGTCTGGAATGTTCCACGTCTCTGTTCAAAGATGATAATAATTCCATCCATATCGATGCATATCCATATCAATACATATCCATATCAATACATATCCATACATATCCATATCAATACATATCCATATCCATACATATCCATATATATCCATATCAATACATATCCATATCCATATCCATACATATCCATATCAATACATATCCATACATATATCCATATCGATGCATATCCATACATATACATACATATCCATATCCATACATATCCATATCCATACATATCCATATCCATACATATCCATATCAATACATATCCATATCCATACATATCCATATCAATACATATCCATACATATCCATATCAATACATATCCATATCCATATACAATCCATATCCATACATATCCATATCAATACATATCCATATCAATACATATCCATATCCATACATATCCATATCAATACATATCCATATCCATATCAATACATATCCATATCCATATCCATATCCATACATATCATACATATCATATCCATATCCATATATCACATACATATCCATATCATATCCATACATATCCATACATATCCATATCAATACATATCCATATCACATACATATCCATATCCATATCGATACATATCATATACATATACATATCCCATATCCATACATATCCATATCCATACATATCCATACATATCCCATATCCATACATATCCATATCCATACATATCCATATCATCTATACATATCAATACATATCCATATCCATACATATCATATCATACATATCCATATACCATATCCATATCAATACATATCCATATCCATACTATATCCATACATATCCATACATATCCATACATATACATAATACATATCCATATCACATACATATCATACATATCCATACATATCCATACATACATATCCCATATCCATATCAATACATATCCATATCCATACATATCATACATATCCATATCCATATCCATACATATCCATATCCATACATATCCATATCAATACATATCCATATCCATACATATCCATATCAATACATATCCATATCCATACATATCCATACATATCCATATCCATATCCATACATATCCATACATATCCATATCCATACATATCCATACATATCCATATCCATATCCATACATATCCATACATATCCATACATATCCATACATATCCATATCCATACATATCCATATCATACATATCCATACATATCCATACATATCCATACATATCCATATCAATACATATCCATATCCATACATATCCATACATATCCATATCATACATATCCATATCATATCCATACATATCCATATCCATACATATCCATACATATCCATATCCATACATATCCATATCCATACATATCCATATCCATACATATCCATATCCATACATATCCATACATATCCATACATATCCATATCAATACATATCCATACATATCCATACATATCCCATATCCATATCCATATCCATACATATCCATATCCATACATATCCATATCCATACATATCCATATCAATACATATCCATATCCATACATATCCATATCCATACATATCCATATCCATACATATCCATATCCATACATATCCATACATATCCATATCCATACATATCCATATCCATACATATCCATATCCATACATATCCATACATATCCATATCCATATCCATACATATCCATACATATCCATACATATCCATACATATCCATATCCATACATATCCATACATATCCATATCCATACATATCCATATCCATACATATCCATACATATCCATATCCATCCATATCCATACATATCCATATCCATACATATCCATACATATCCATACATATCCATATCCATACATATCAATGCATATCCATACATATCCATATCCATGCATATCCATATCCATACATATCCATATCCATACATATCCATATCAATACATATCCATACATATCCATATCCATACATATCCATATCAATACATATCCATATCCATGCATATCCATATCCATACATATCCATATCCATATCCATATCCATATCCATACATACATCCATATCAATACATATCCATATCATACATATCCATATCAATACATATCATATCCATACATATCCATACATATCCATACATATCCATATCAATACATATCCATATCCATACATATCCATATCCATACATATCATATCAATACATATCCATACATATCATACATATCCATACATCCATCAATACATATCCATACATATCCATATCCATACATATCCATATCCATACATATCCATATCCATACATATCCATATCACATACATACATATCCATACATATCCATATCCATACATATCCATATCAATACATATCCATACATATCCATATCCATATCAATACATATCCATACATATCCATATCAATACATATCCATATCCATATCAATGCATATCCATACATATCCATACATATCCATATCAATACATATCCATACATATCCATATATATCCCATACATATCCATATCCATATCAATACATATCCATATACATATCCATATCAATACATACATATCCATATCCATACATATCCATATCCATATCCATATCATACATATCCATACATATCCATATCCATACATATCCATATCCATACATATACATACATATATCCATACATATCCCATATCCATACATATCCATACATATCCCATATACATATCCATACATATCCATATCCATATCCATACATATCCATATCAATACATATCCATATCCATACATATCCATACATATCCATACATATCCATACATATCCATATCCATACATATCCATACATATCCATACATATCCATACATATCCATATCCATACATATCCATACATATATATCCATATCCATACATATCCATATCCATATCAATACATATCCATATCCATATCAATACATATCCATACATATCCATATCCATACATATCCATATCCATACATATCCATACATATCCATATCCATACATATCCATATCCATACATATCCATATCAATGCATATCCATACATATCCATACATACCCATATCCATATCAATACATATCCACATCGATAGTTCAACGGCTTATAAGACAGTTAATAGAAGTGTTATTAACACAGCTTATAACCTGTACCTGGTGTCTATGTATAGTTAAATGGCTGGTTAGTTAGTAACAGTATACCTGGTGTCTATGTATAGTTAAATGGCTGGTTAGTTAGTAACAGTATACCTGGTGTCTATGTATAGTTAAATGGCTGGTTAGTTAGTAACAGTCTACCTGGTATCTATGTATAGTTAAATGGCTGGTTAGTTAGTAACAGTATACCTGGTGTCTATGT